>NC_047506.1:28100001-28289007 GCF_902827115.2 Pseudochaenichthys georgianus | reverse complement strand
CTTGCCTACTCCCTGAGGATGGCATGGGCTGATGTAGGGCTCCACGGTCCCATTAACTTCACGACCTCCGCACAGTCCACGCCGATAATGCAAAGAGATTTCAAGACAAAGGCAACCGCCAAAGAGTGAGTGATTTCATGTGTCACAACACTGCAACTGCGGACAAATTTTACGCGAATAATCCTTCTTTGAAGGAGGCTGCGGACATTCGGTTGCTCTTCACAGAGTCACTGCAAGCAGCGGCGGCGGCATCGACAGCAGCAGCAGCGGGAAATGAAGACACTTTTGCGGGTATTGACATCGACAGTGACAGCTCTGGAGAGGAGCACAGCCCGGCTCCCTACCAAGACTCCCTACCAAGACATGTCCCGAAGAGGGACCAGTCACTGGCCGAACACAGCCCCTCAGACATGGGTGAAGAGAGGGTGCCATACTCTGCCCCAACTTCACCCACTGTTGCCAGTGATCAACTTGTAAATATGCAGTGTGTTGTGTAATCAGTCCCCTTGTAAATACGTTATATCCTGTGTGAATGTATTTATTACTGTCAATATTACTGTAAATAAAGTTTGTTAAAATTACTAAGTGTTCTGTTTTTAAAGCCCACTATGGGTTTTTTTCCTTTAAGATCCCCAGGGGCACGATATTCTGGTTCTGGTGGTTAGCATGGAGGTGTTTAGTCCAAGTGAGGAGTGCTCAAGTGTGGGATGATTTGTAAGGTAGAAGAGGGTAAAACAAGTTAAAGTGTGAACCTCCAGCAGGGCAGGTGGTGCTGTGAAGAAGGCCGACTATGGGTGCCGATGGGCGGACGGTAAAGCACCGCAAAGTAGACCCCCTTTAAGTGTAGCCAGGGGCACGAGAAACATCCTCCATGGAGGTTGGGTGCTGCTGCTGTGAAGAAGGCCGACTATGGGTGCCGATGGGCGGACGGTAAAGCACCGCAAAGTAGACCCCCTTTAAGTGTAGCCAGGGGCACGAGAAACATCCTCCATGGAGGTTGGGTGCTGCTGCTGTGAAGAAGGCCGACTATGGGTGCCGATGGGCGGACGGTAAAGCACCGCAAAGTAGACCCCCTTTAAGTGTAGCCAGGGGCACGAGAAACATCCTCCATGGAGGTTGGGTGCTGCTGCTGTGAAGAAGGCCGACTATGGGTGCCGATGGGCGGACGGTAAAGCACCGCAAAGTAGACCCCCTTTAAGTGTAGCCAGGGGCACGAGAAACATCCTCCATGGAGGTTGGGTGCTGTGAAGAAGGCCGACTATGGGTGCCGATGGGCGGACGGTAAAGCACCGCAAAATACACCCCCCTTTAAGATTCCCAGGGGCACGAGATTCTTGAGGGTGTGATCATCTTGGTTTAGTCCGTGGGGGAGTGCTTAAGTTCGGGGACCCAAGGTGCTCGAGGTTCTGGAGGTACATGGGAGGGATCCTGGAGCTCCTCAGTCCGTGTTTGGGGGTCTTGGAGCGGCCCCGAAGAGGTGCCTTTGTCGGTGTTACCTAATGGGTAAGAAAGCCAGTCTACACAGGTCGTGAAATGTGATTGAAATGTACAGAGTGCTGTACATTTCAATCACTTTGAATGGGAGTCGTGAGGTGTGGATGAAATGGCCATATCTCCCTTAAATTCCCAGCAAAGTTACCCATCTTTCACACACTAATTCATGGGTAACAGAGCCATGTGCACCATGCATTTAAAGTAATGTTAGCCAGCTTTCAGACACTAATTCGTGGGGAAGAAAGTCACCCTGGTCGGGTCGTGAAATGTGATTGAAATGTACAGAGTGCTGTACATTTCAATCACTTTGAATGGGAGTCGTGAGGTGTGGATGAAATGGCCATATCTCCCTTAAATTCCCAGCAAAGTTACCCATCTTTCACACACTAATTCATGGGTAACAGAGCCATGTGCACCATGCATTTAAAGTAATGTTAGCCAGCTTTCAGACACTAATTCGTGGGGAAGAAAGTCACCCTGGTCGGGTCGTGAAATGTGATTGAAATGTACAGAGTGCTGTACATTTCAATCACTTTGAATGGGAGTCGTGAGGTGTGGATGAAATGGCCATATCTCCCTTAAATTCCCAGCAAAGTTACCCATCTTTCACACACTAATTCATGGGTAACAGAGCCATGTGCACCATGCATTTAAAGTAATGTTAGCCAGCTTTCAGACACTAATTCGTGGGTAATAAAGGCCTGTACATCTCCCTGTTTGAAAGGGCCATATCTCCCTTAAATTCCCAGCAAAGTTACCCATCTTTCACACACAAATTCATGGGTAACAGAGCCATGTGCACCATGCATTTAAAGTAATGTTAGCCAGCTTTCAGACACTAATTCGTGGGGAAGAAAGTCACCCTGGTCGGGTCGTGAAATGTGATTGAAATGTACAGAGTGCTGTACATTTCAATCACTTTGAATGGGAGTCGTGAGGTGTGGATGAAATGGCCATATCTCCCTTAAATTCCCAGCAAAGTTACCCATCTTTCACACACTAATTCATGGGTAACAGAGCCATGTGCACCATGCATTTAAAGTAATGTTAGCCAGCTTTCAGACACTAATTCGTGGGGAAGAAAGTCACCCTGGTCGGGTCGTGAAATGTGATTGAAATGTACAGAGTGCTGTACATTTCAATCCCTTTGAATGGGAGTCGTGAGGTGTGGATGAAATGGCCCTGTTTAATCCGATTTTGAGCACTCTTTTCCCCGCAATAAACTAGTTTAAATCACCGTTAACCACTTATTTTGTTGATGTCTATATAACCGACTTCCCGCTATGCATTGCGGTCGGTTATATGGACACAACTACCCTGGCACTAGGCAGACCGCGGCCGGTAGTAAATGTCCAACCAGTGTTCCACCTGATCCCTAGGGTATGGGGAGGGGGGTCAGATGCCCACTGACCCACAGCCCCCCTCACCAGTCCAGACATGTCCAAGAGATAAAACAGGGGGTTACGTATTGTACCCCTAGGCATATAAGCACAGGCAGAGCCCTCTACTGGACTCTATGGGTACTACTCTCTATCATGCTGTATGTGCTTTCACCTACTGAGTTTACGTAAACGTAGCCGGCCAATCGGGGCGAGCCTACCTGAATGCGCGCGCAGGCCCACAGTAGTAGTAGTAACCATGCTGTTTCAATCAAATTAGTATGCATAAAAAGTGACAGGTGGACACGCCCCCAATTATGCAAATGAGCTAAGTCCGTCTCCCATTGGCCAATGAGCTAAGTCCCACCTCCCATGTCCCGCCTCCCATTCTTTGTTGTGTGGGTTATCAGATTGGCGTGAAGGCCCCCGGCGTAGTTCTTTGATGTATTGTTTAAAATAGTCTCTAGGGCTTAAGGTATTTTACCCCTGACCCTGCGAGTGGAGTAATTAGACTGCAATCAGATATGAAAGAAATGCCCCAGGCAGTACCTTTGTTGTATAGTTATTTGATGTATTGATTAAGATAGTCTCTTTGACCCCTGCGTTGTCTAATCTAATTAGCCTTTTGATGTTTGGCCCTTTGATGTGATGTGTAATTTCACATTGGTGAAAGCCTTTGATGTTAATCTCTGTATAAATGCCTACCCTTCCAGCCTCCCCCCCTTTGCCCCTCCTGAGGCTATGGCCAGTGTATAGAGATATGCTCAAAACTAAATTTAAAAAAGACAGACACTTCAGCTTACCAAGTCAACCGTCGGAAGAGCCAGTCAAGAAACGAATGCAGCATTTGGGCCGGGTTCAGAGTACAGCCGAAAGATCTGTGCGCAAACGTATCTCGCGCCCTCTTTTTGGTCATGTGAGCGTTCATGTGTGTTGGAGGAGGGGCTCTGTAAGGAAGTCTGAAGGAAGGGGCAGATTTTCCCCCCCGGTTGTGTACTTTCAAATTCTAGCTCACTCGAGATGGTTTCTCCAAAATGACAGGTTTGCATCCATTAAAGTGTAACTAAAAGTATCTTAGTAACACAAGAAAGAGAATAAAGCATTGATGTCAACAAAACTGGATTGCTCCAATGAAATAATAAATAAATAATTTCAAAAAGTGCCTTTAAAGAAAATGTATTAAGATAAAGTATTTTATTTTCAGAAATGTTTTAAGGTTTTGCATACATAAAAAGTGTATCTTACAGTTCCTTTGTGAGAGAATTACACACAAATCTGCAGAGTGACACTAAAAAGTTGTACGCAGTGACTGACATTCTGTATGGGGGTTCACACCCGAGCTGCTGCAGGGGGTGATTATGCTTGGCTCTCGGGGGATGGTGGGTTAAGAGTCAGATTCTTAACGAAATCTTTACACATAAATCTTCCGAGTGTCTGTAAATCAAAAAACTTGCCTTTTTAGACAAAAATCTCCTCAAACAGAGTACTTCATGGTAGTGGTCCATTTTATACACAAAGTGTATCTTTTCAGTAACTTTCTCAGAGAATTTAAGCATAAATCTGTCAAATGTTCAAAACAGCCTTGTTTTCACTGAAATAGCCTCAAAATCACAAATGACATTAAGAGTCAGATGCTTGACGAAATCTACTAAAACAAAGTACTTCATTATCTACTTTTCAGCTTTTATACACAAAAGTGCAGGGAAGGTAGGTTGATTTAGGACACTATCTGTGAGATGAGAAGGAAGAGGGACGGGGGATGAAAATTCAGAGGATGAAGAAAGCAGGAAAACAGCCATTATTTTTCACTCTTTTGTAAAACGGACTGCACGTCAGTTTCAAGAAAGATGACACCGTGTTTATCCAGACATGCAAAATATCTGAAGCCCTATAAACAAAAGTTACAAGTATATTGTGTTGAAAATATCTCAAAAGTCGTAATATGTATAATGTATTAGTTGTATGTTGTATTTTGTTAGAAATCACTATGTAGTTTTTTTTATAATGGAGAAAAGAGAGAAAGACAAAATGGCATTTCGGTTTTTTATTAGTGATACCTGAGGATATTCTCTTTTTTAATTGTAGCGACTGTGAAACTAATGTGTAATTACTTGTTTACTAACTATAAGAAAAGTCTCTCTGAAGAGGGGAAATAATAAAACAATTTTAAAAACATGATCTTTTGTCTTTTTATAATTACTTACACCACTATAAGGAAACCCAATATTAAGTTTGTGTGAGGTTGTACTAGGGATAATATTAGAATGTTGCTGTACCCATAAAGAATGTGTTTCTGCTTACTTTAAAAGTAAGGGGATGGAAATAGATGAAATAAATACACTCAAACTAAATAACAGGCCAGTCATTTCCACTCACCAAGTCACTTTTCAAAAAAGAAAAATGGCCAAGAGAAGCATAGATATGGGTTTAATCAGCGAGACGCCTGTGACAATGTACCACCACCCGTTAGGAGCGCCAATTAAGAAACAAATGCAGTATCTGGGCCGGGTTCAGACACCTCCAGCCGAAGAACTTCATGAAGAATGGACTCTGAAAAATGGCGATGTTTGGGGTTATGTATTCAACTATATGGCGAATGAACTGCATTTCTACAATCTGAACAATGGAGAAACGTATGGACCCCGCAGTGTTAAAGCGACACTGACCTCAACAGATTGGGCTGTGTTAACTCTGGTGTCTTCCAGAGATCTCTACGCAACCACGGTATTGGAAGAAGTAGTGCATCAAGAAACCATAGTGGAACCAGCGGTGTACAAGATATTTGCAAAGAAACACAGACAGCATGCGAGTTCAAAGAAGAATTTTCACCACCGCCCCTCAATGTGGAGGAAGAAGGAGTTATTTCCCCGCTGCCAGAAGTGAGAAGAGTCCTGACAAGCACCGTCTGAGAAACTAAAAGTGGACCATCGGGGCGATGGTATTACCGTGCAAGCCATTTGGAAACGCTGGGGAAGGACCCCTCTGATTTTGGTTTGGAGTATTTTAACTCTATATGTGGAGTTTTTCAGACATCTGTGCGGGTGAAAATGATTGATGAAAAAGCTACAAAGCTTAAAGAACGTTTTAAACAGAGTCAGACAACGATGGACATTATACTGGTGAAAAAGAATCTCACCTTTACAGAGGACTCCGCCTCCCACTCAACATAACAAGTCACACCCTCCTCACCAGATCATTTTAAACTAAGGACCCCTCAAAGAAAAACATTGTGTATTCTACCTATGTAAAAAGAGCGTCGAGGCTGTCTTACGGAAATGTGTTATCTCTGTATCAAGATGATGTGTTTAAAAATGAATTTTGTGAAAAATACCAACTGTGTGAGAGACGTCATAAAGACACTCATCTTAACCACAGTGTTTGTTCTCTACAAATGTTTTAAGATTGTTACAAAATGTAAAAAATAAAAATAAAAGGTATGGAGACAAAATTAATTCAGGTGACTCTGGCTTTATTAGGAAAACAAAAATATAATACAAATGGGTTAGGGGTTAAATGTAACCATCGTGGACTTAATAGTCTAACAAAATACTTTATCTGAATACATTTGTTCTTTTTAAACTCACTTTTTGAAATTATTTATTTATTATTTCAGTGGAACAATCCAGTTTTTGTTAACATCAACGCTTTCTTCTCTTTTTGTGTGTGTGTGTGACTAAGATACTTTTAGACACACTTTGGCGTATGCAACACTTGTTCAGATAAACAAGGTTTTTTCTTTTCTGATAAACTTACATATTTTAGTTATTTTCTGCTACCAAGATACTTTGAGATACACCTTGATGTACGCAACACGTAACAAAGGGTATAATATGAAGTACTTGGTAAGGAAGGGGTTTTTCTTTAAGGGGTGCACAACTTTAGAACAGGGTAAAATATTCATTAATTTGTGTTGAATTGTGTTTTGTTTTTCTTTTTTTGATTTTCAACATACTATATGACTTTTCCATATTTCTGACATACTATACTTTTTTGACTTTTTTGCTGTAGAATCTTGACAAAACTATTACTTGTTCTTAAATGATGACCTATTGCTGGAGATGAGATGAAAAAGCTACAACGCATAAAGAACTTTTTTCTAAAAACTCTCAATTCTATAATTGACTCCCCCAGTCAACGCAATAAGCCCCACCCTCCACTCAGCAAATCATCTAAAACGAAGGACCTCGCTAAGACGACCGTTGTAAACTAGCCATGGAGCAGAGAAAAGCCAAGACTCCCCCCGTGAGTTGCAGCCAGGAACAGAGTCTTGAACTACCATCAACACCACCATGTGGGAAACCCGAATATTGCAGTACTACTGCTGCTGATGCTACTCCTCGGGTCAAGAAGTCTCGGTTTAGGGACACAGTGAAATCGGAATTGTTTTATATTCTGGAGATGGTGATATATCGGTACAGAGAATAAATCTGCAAAGAATGCCAACGCAGTAACCCCGACCAGAGGCAACACGATTGTCGGAATGACATACCCGATTTCTTCTTCAGAAACAATTACAAAGCGCCAACTTCATTACAGTGATTGACCAGAGTCTTATTGAAAAAGGCATTTGCGAGGATGAACTGAGGATAGGACGCGCTTCGGAAGCTTTTCTGCACAAGCTTATACAATGCAGATGCCTCAAGGAGAGACTTGAAAGATCCATACAGAGTTGGATGGAGAAGAAGAAGACTAACTGCGGGGTCCATACGTTTCTCCATTCTTCAGATTGTAGAAATGCAGTTCATTCGCCATATAGTTGAATACATAACCCCAAACATCGCCATTTTTCAGAGTCCATTCTTCATGAAGTTCTTCGGCTGGAGGTGTCTGAACCCGGCCCAGATACTGCATTTGTTTCTTAATTGGCGCTCCTAACGGGTGGCGGTACGTTGTCACAGGCGTCTCGCTGATTAAACCCATATCTATGCTTCTCTTGGCCATTTTTCTTTTTTGAAAAGTGACTTGGTGAGTGGAAATGACTGGCCTGTTATTTAGTTTGAGCGTATTTATTTTCATCTATTTCCATCCCCTTACTTTTAAATGTGCTGGTGAGGAGGGCGGGACATGTTATATTGAGTGGAGGCGGAGCCCTTGTACAAGCTGGAGGCTTCATGGAGTGAAATGGAGCAGAAACACATTCTTTATGGGTACAGCAAAATTCTAATATTATCCCTAGTACAACCTCACACAAACTTAATATTGGGTTTCCTTATAGTGGTGTAAAGTAATTATAAAAAGACAAAATATCATGTTTTTAAAATTGTTTTATTATTTCCCCTCTTCAGAGAGACTTTTCTTATAGTTAGTAAAAAGTAATTACACATTAGTTCACAGTCGCTACAATTAAAAAAGAGAATATCCTCAGGTATCACTAATAAAAAATCGAAAAGCCATTTTTGTCTTTCTCTCTTTTCTCCATTATATTTTTGAAAAACTACATAGTGATTCTAACAGAATACAACATACAACTAATACATTATACAATATTACGACTTTTTGAGATATTTTCAACACAATATACTTGTAACTTTTTTTTATAGGGCTTCAGATATTTTGCATGTCTGCATAAACACGGTGTCATCTTTCTTGAAACTGACGTGCAGTCCGTTTTACAAAAGAGTGACAAATAATGGCTGTTTTCTGCTTCTTCATTCTCTGAATTTTCCTCCCCCGTCCCTCTTCCTTCTCATCTCACAGATAGTGTCCTAAATCAACCTACCTTCCCTGCACTTTTATGTATAAAAGCTGAAAAGTAGATAATGAAGTAACATCAAAGGCTTTCACCAATGTGAAATTACACATCACATCAAAGGGCCAAACATCAAAGGCTAATTAGATTAGACAACAAAGGGCTCTGAGGGGCAGGGGTCAAAGAGACTATCTTAATCAATACATCAAATAACTATACAACAAAGGTACTGCCTGGTGCTTTTAAATCATATCTGATTGCAGGATAATTATTCCACTCTCAGGGGCAGGGGTCAAATACCTTAACCCCAACGATTATCTTAATCAATACATCAAAGAACTACGCCGGGGGCCTTTCACGCCAATCTGATAACACACACATCAAAGAATGGGAGGCGGGACATGGGAGGCGGGACATGGGAGGCGGGACTTAGCTCATTGGCCAATGGGAGACGGACTTAGCTCATTTGCATAATTGGGGGCGTGTCCACCTGTCACCTTTTATGCATACTAATTTGATTGAAACAGCATGGTTACTACTACTCACAGTATATAAAGGCGGCTACACCCGCCGCCCACTATCCTATACACTCAGTGGCGGCGCCAGAGTATTTTTGGGTAGTCTATGGTAGGGCTAAACCATACAGTGGTGGGGCTCAAGTCAGTATTTGTAGCCTAATGTAATTACATACACGCTATATTGCACCCATTGACAGTGAAACGCCACGCGTGAGGCTTTTATTAGTCTCCTTTTATCAGCTAAATTACATCGAGAGCAACAGGTGTGAGTTAAACAATACAATAGCCTATTCTGCTAATTCCACGTTGTTACAGCATGCTACGCAGAAGCAGAAACAAGAAAAGTTGGCATATAGAATTGACACAGAGAGGGAGAGAGAGAGGAGAGTGAGGGAGAGACAGAGAGAGAGTGAATCGCCGGAGCTGTATATTAACATTAACATGCTTATTGTAGTTGTAAGTGCAATGCCTTGCTGCCATATGTGTGGGCTGGACCTGTATTTTTCAGGAAAGGAGTGAGCAGAGGGTCGAGTTGTCGATTATTGTTCAGTTTTCTGTGACTATCTGCCTAACCCTCTCAGACTTTCAGTTGTGCACGCTACTAAAGAGACACGCTACCATGGAAACCAAACAATGGTGTAGCTGTATTAAAGTCCGAGTGGAAACAGTCGTGAGTAAATCTGATTTTGTCAGAAATTGGGACAAATATAACCCCGGGAGGAAACCGGGAAAGGGCAGTGAAATCGGGAGTCTCCCGCGAAAATCGGGAGGGTTGGCAAGTATGGGCCTACTCCGCTGCCAAACCTTTCCATAAGAAGTAGAGATGGGCGAGTCCTGATTCATCCGGATCATTAACCCGGATCCTAGAAATGAGCTGGTCGTGACAAGTCTCCCCTCTCCATTAACCCGAGTCCTTTGAGTCCTACACCTGGTGTGACGTTCAAATTAAAACTATAAATTGCGTCACTCGCTACTCTCTTTATAACATGTAAAATAACATTACAAGTACCCCAGTCCATCTGCCATTTTACTTAGGGGGTGTGGCCAAAAGTGGGGAGAGATTAACAGTAACGGCCCCTACACACGGCGGCGTGCGTTGCCGCTTCAACGCTTCTGGGGTTTGAATGGGGTGATGTCACGATTCGCCGAACTGCATTGTGGGAGCAAAGCGTAGCTTCTCTCGAGGTGCTCGCTGCAAAAGTAGAGCAATGTTCTACTTTTGCTGCCTCGACAGAGGCGTCAGCCAATCAAATCCCTCGTATGAAAATCTGACTTTACAAGCACTAGCCAATCAAACCGGGTGCAGGTGCATGGCCGAGCTTCCAGTAATGGTGAGTCCATTTTTCGTTTCTTCTAATCTTCGTTCGTTTAACTCTTGGGTTGTCAGCTCGTCTGAAGAGAAAAAAGGATAGTGGGCGGCGGGTGTAGCGCCTTTATATATACGGTGGGCAGTGGCGGCCGGCCCATAGGGGCGCTAGGGGCGCCGCCCCACCTCTTCCCACATACAAAAAAAAAAATATATATATATATTTTATATTTTTATTTTTAATGAACAAGGTAAATATCATACAATTGGTATCAGTAAAATGTATAATCTACAATAAAATCTCGTTTAAAAAATTGTGTTACGATGTCTAAAGTTACTGATAAGTCACATGTTTCCTGCCTGGCCTTGCCCGTGGCATTAGTTTATCATTACCGGGCGCCGTGCAAGGAGCCCCCGAGCCAAACAGCAGCAACCAGCACGTTGCAAAAGTCTCAATAGTAAACTGTGCCGCCGAAACATAATGTCAGCCAATCAGCGCCGTCAAATATGTTGGTCACGAGGGCGCTCACGTTGGCACCCACGTTGCTTACAGTACGTGCGTTGACGTGAGTTGTTTTTTAGACTCGTGAGTGACCAAGGTGACGCAGTAGTTGGATGAGAATGGCTTCGTGTGCAGGTGGAGTCGCCGGACCTCGGTCCGCACCCAATTCCGTGCAAGAGCTACTCTCCAATCCTTTCGAAAGGAGAAGTTTGGGAGATAAATTGATACTTAAAGACCTTGGACCGGACCAACCCGATTTGTATATATCGCAGCAAGCTCGTGAAAAAGACAAAACGTATCAACAAGGCTTCTCATGTAGCTGGTACACCAGAAAGGCATTGCTAGCTGGATGCAAACAGGTAAATGCTGTCTTTTGTTTCCCATGCTTGCTCTTCAAATAGCCGGGGACAGATACGATCTGTTCAGAAACTAGACAAAAGTTACAAACCACACACTGTCTGTGTCATGGCGAATACAGTCGCTGGTTTATTTATATCTGTAGGCCGTTGTTATGAGTGTGGAGTGAGCATATACAACGTTAGCTTAGCCTGGTTGACCCAATCTCCATTCAGAAAACAAGCATTCTAAAAGGTTTTTCGCCTGCCGTCTGTCTGCAGACTTGTCAAAGCATTAATTCATGGTTTTTACTAACCGGTATCAGTATGTTGTTAATTCGGCATCATTTTGAAACGTGTATTACAATTTAATCACGGTAAAATATGTTCATTTTGTTGTAGTTGTAGCTCCCGAGCCAGCGCGTCTTGTTTGAATGATGCGAGTAAACATGGCTGGCAGCCGCGGTGAAACTCGAGCGACTAGAGCGATGCGATAGGAGCGTTTAGAGCGAAGCGAATATTCGCATCGCGTCCGGTCTGAACGTAGCATTAAAGCGAGCTCCGCGCTGCACTGGAAACGCGCCATTACATCACCAGAAGTCATAATTTAAGGGGTCATTTCTCCCAAAACAATTTTTTTTACTCACTATATCAACAGCCTCACCAAAAATATTTTCCACCAGCCGCCACTGACTGTGGGCCTGCGCGCGCATTCAGGTAGGCTCACCCCGATGGGCCGGCTACGTTTACCTAAACTCAGTAGGTGAAAGCACACACAGCATTATAGAGTAGTTCCAGTAGAGGGCGGAGCCTGTGTGAAATATAACTTTATGAAGGGGCCTGGCGTTGACCAAGATGCCGCCGTGCATATATCCTCCACACTCACGCCGTTAAATAAATCAAATCAAGTTGTATTTATATTAGGGCTGTCAAACGATTAACATTTTTAATCAGATTAATCACAGCTTAAAAATCAATTAATCATGATTAATCACCATTCGAACTATGTCCAAAATATGCCATTTCTTTATGTATATTGTTGGGAATGGAAAGATAAATGAAAGAAGGCGGATATATCAATTTAACACAGTATCTATGTTTATTATAACATTTTTCTGCATGTCAAAATGAAAGACAACCCACACACCTATCACTCATCAAACCGTGGGGTCTTAATTCATTACGTGTTGATTTCTATCAATGGGGGAGTACTTCAGGAAAGTCGACAGAGGGGGGGGGGGGGGGGGCTAGTGGAGTACTTGGTGACCACAGAGTGTGAACGTTGTGATCAGCTGTTTTAGCGCAGTTCTCCAGTGAAGTGGGGAGTCTCCCTCCGCAGCCGGTTGGCGTAGTTTTGGCACAGTTCCGTTGTACAGACCGACGTTAACAGCAGCCCTGTCTGTGCACACAGAGACCGACTCTGTCGTCCGGTGATCTAACCGCCTTCTGGAAAAGCTTCACAAGTACGTCGGTACGCAAATGCGCTTTGTGACACAAGTGACGGTACGCATTTCAGATTACGCACATAACCTGCGTACCAGTTATGTGCACCCCTGTACCAGAGCCATATTATTACTATTATATGGCTCTGCCCTGTTCTACAGCAAAAGTATTCTCCGTCGGGACTTCCTGCAACAACACCACGCCGTTATCAAAGATGTTCTATTGAGAAAACGATCACTATGTGACAAAAGTTTTCAAAACCGTGGCTACTGAAATCAATCTTACTAACTGCTGTCTGTGCAATTTACTCCGCGAGTTGGCAGACTTTATTTTGCTTACTTTAACATCATTGTTCATGGTGGGGCTAAGCCATTTCTTGGTATGGGTGTAGCCTACCCCAGCCATACCCTGGCGCTGCCACTGGTGGAAGGTATGGGGCGGGCCATTCTGCACATGCGTTAAATGCGTTAAATATTTTAACGCAATTAATTCAAAAAATTAATTACCGCCGTTAACGCGATAATTTTGACAGCACTAATTTATATAGCACATTTATAAACGATTTTTGGTCGAGCCAAAGTTCTGTACATAAAATAAAAATAGCCTACAGTAGAGACACTTTATAGCAAATACAACAGCACAGATTGTTCAGAATATCAGTATGAGAAAAACGACACCCTCTATCCTTAGACCCTCACATCGTACAAGGAAAAACTTCCAGAGAAAACCCACAGTTTAAGGGGAAAAAATGGAAGAAACCTCAGGGAGAGCAACAGAGGAGGGATCCCTCTCCCAGGACGGACAGACATGCAATAGATCAATCAATAGATGCCGTGTGTAAATCGAAGAGATAATACATTTTACAGCATATAGACCGAATGTTAGGAAATGCACGTGTCTTTAATAAGAAGATGAATCCACGAGGATGTCAGCTACAATCCTGTGGAAGCCATCAGGGAAGCAGCATGACGAGACCCAAGGCAGGACCGCAGAGACAGGTTTAGCCACGACCCGAAGTCCACGACTTAATCCAGAACTCAGGATAGAGGATCCAAGACACAGGACTACAGCAAGAGGATCAGCCTCGACTCCGGATCCCGGCGTAGATATAGATACAAAACAAGAAAAAATATTTGGCTGGGTTAATCGGAACAAGAGAATACACAGACACAGACAGAGAGGGAAAAGGTCATTGGATAAAAGTTATTCTTGATAACCCTCTAGAAAGATCTCATGAACTTCCCCACTCAATCTATCAAGACCCGAGCAGTTCTATTAGATATAGGATAAGAAACAGAGATAGGGAGCACAACAACCTATCTCTTCGTCAGATGCACTCCCCCGCTTATCTAAGCGACTCTGTACCCCGTTACCCTCTACAAGGCCATAGACCAGCAGAGGGAAAATGGGGGGTGTGTAAGGGTAAGGATTTTTAAGAATAAACCGCAAGGGTCTAAAGGGAAAAAAGATGAAATATAAGGTACTATATTTTAAGTAATCCTATCTACTATTCCTATATTTGAATAATGTATAAACTATTTTAAAAATACTTTATGAAATCCTATGTTATGTCATAAATATTAAAATAAAGAACTAAATGAATAAATAAATAACTAAATGAATAAACAAAAGCCAAAGAGAAAAAGTGAGTTTTAAGTGTTGATTTAAAAATCCCCAGGGTCTGGGCCGACCTCACTTGGAGGGGCAAAGTATTCCAGAGCCTAGGGCCAGCCATTGCAAAAACTCGATGCCCTCGGGTTGTGTCAACAACATCAGCCAACCTTAAGGCTCTGCCTGGGGTGTAGCGATGGAGGAGTTCGGCTATATAGGCAGGAGCTAGCCCATTTAGGGCTTTAAAAACAAATAAAAGGAGTTTAAAATCTATTCTGAACCGAACTGGAAGCCAGTGCAATGAAGCCAGAATTGGGGTGATATGGTCGGGCTTTTTATGGCCAGTGAGAAGACGTGCAGCTGCATTCTGAACTAGCTGGAGGTGTCTAATTGAGGCCTGGTCCATACCCACATACAGAGCATTGCAGTAATCCAGTCTCGAGGTAACAAAGGCGTTAATAACCCTTTCTAGGTCTGTAAAAGATAAAAACGACTTGGTCTTAGCCAATAGTCGTATTTTGAAAAAGCAGGTCTTGACTACAGTGCTGACCTGCTTATCAAATGTAAAGGCGCTGTTGAAGGTCACTCCAAGGTTCATAACAGAGGGGAAGATATTTTTATTGAGGGAGCCCAGAATATCAACCAGGGAGACTGTTGGTTGGGGTCCAAAAAAGATGACCCCGGTATTACTCTCATTAAGGGTGAGGAAGTTTTGGCTCAGTCAGGATTTAATCTCTATTAAGCAGTCCTTCAACTGCTGTAATGAGTTGGCATTTTTTATTGAGAGGCAGATAGATCTGTACATCATCAGCATAACAATGGAAGGGGATATTATGTTTTGTAAGAATTGAACCTAGGGGCAGCCTCCTGACCCCCCGCAAAAAAAACGCAACATTAGTGGCTGAGAAAAAGGCTGACCTGCCGTCAAATCCCTCATGGCAGGACGAGATGGCTGCTGGATACACTTTCACTGTGGAATGAGCAAGCCCTCTGTCCACCAATAACTGTAAGTACGACAAAATAGATTCCAATTCACAAGATAGGGGCTCTATTTTCCGCTCCAGCCACTTCGGCCTGTAACAGGCTGTGGCTCTAGCTGCCTGTATATACTAAATAACACTATCAGTCAATCCACCCTGTCTCAGCCTGTCCCTCTCAGGAGACAAGCCTGGAGAGGTTGGCCCAGAGTGGGTAATGCCCCAATTGCACCTGCCTCTTGAGAGATCGCACCCCAAACTTGGGGGAGCGCCCAGGGCTGGCCCACCTTCATCTGTGTCATCTCTGAGTACCACGGCGCCCCCACGCAATCCGGCGCTACCAGGATGATTGACAGACGTTCTCGCCTCACTCTCCCCAGGAGTGGGAGAATTAGACGCAATGGTGGAAAGGCGTAGAGCAGCTTCTAGGTCAGACCCCCTGTTTTCCAGACCCGGAAAGTGGAGGGCTCTCAGAGATAATACCACCTCTGCAGCCCATAACCACAATTTCTCCGCTTTGGTCAACAAAGCGGCGGAGCGGACTCCGCCCTGCCTGTTGATATATGCCACTGTGGTGCTGTTGTCGCTTCTGACCATTTACATCTCCCCTGAATTAAGGGTTTGAAATGCTGGAGGACCAATACTACTGCCCGCAGCTCTAGGAGGTTGCTGTGCCGTGTCTCTGTTAGAGACCAGCGCCAACCTATTGCTCTCCCCAGGCAAAACGCAAATACTTTGTGTTTTGGAGCAATCCCTACATGAAAGTAAGCGTCCTTCAGATCGATAGTTGTAAACCAATCGCCTGGCTGCACCAGTCCCAGTAACTGTTTTATAGTTAACATAATAATGCCCCCCCCCCCCCTCTCTGTCTTGCGTGTGCACAGCAGACACTGCTTGTTTTTGCACCAATGCCTGTACCTCTGCTGAGAGAAAACCTGTCTCCCCTCGGGATGATAGCTTTGCCTCTCTTAAGCCCGTGAACGGAGGAGGGATGCTGCAAAACTGGAGTGAATAACTCAGTCTCAGCTTCCTGTTCACCCACTCTGTTAACACGCAGCTGTGCCTCCATTCCCCATGACACTGTGTTAGGGGATGTGCAATCAGCTGTGGTACTCTCTGGTGACCCGTTCTGCTGCAAAAAACCCCCGCGAAGGGAAGCTCTGCCCATTGGGGGTCGACACAGAAAGGGCCGACTCTCTGCTGAGGTCCTTGAATGCGCCGCGGCGCGCTCTCGTGGGAGCTCGCGCTCCGCCATGATGCTTTCACCCAAACAGTGAAATGCATCAAGCAGAGTTTTTACACTCAGCGTTAAATGTTTCCTAACCCTGCTACGCCGGCCATAATGTCTCTGTACCCGCATAGCACGGATTATCACTCTCATGCGCACTAACTGCCTCCTTTACTAAAGTTACAACCTGGGCAGCGAGTGGGGAAACTGCATGATCAACATTACGTGGCTGTGTGGGTGTGTGGAAAGAAGAGATACTCAAACTGGAATACAATTTATCTTTTTTATTTTGAAAAGAAAACTTTGCAACCAATGGGTCAAACAGGGAGGAGGTGGGATTCGCCCTCGCATCCTGGCCGGAGAAATCACCTCTCTCCGCCGGGATGCTTCATCCTGCCGCCAGTCCACTCCTGGAGGATGGAGCTCCTCACCCCGGTACCCCTTCGCTGCCGCAAAATACTTGAATATCTTGTCCAGTTATACAAGCATCTCGCGGTCACGTGACAGCGGGGGCAGGGGCCTTCTCCCCTCTGCCCACCCGGCTGTCTGCGTAAGCAGATGGGCCGCTAGGCTTTCCTCCAGTGGGGGCACACCGGGACACTCCATGTGCGAGTGGCCCTCCACTCTGAGGATTCCAGCTCAAGTAGCCACCGGAGCATTCGTTCTCAGTGGCTGCCGCCACGTGGCCTCCACACACCGCCAGATGTCTGGCAGGGGGGGTGAAACAAAGGCCGGCTTTGCTGGACGGGCCGGGCCATAAAAGCCCTGACGCAGGTGGTTCACCGGCCTCGGTGGCAACGGTGAGGGGAGCGGCAAGCCTGCACGCTCCGCCGAGAAGTCCTGAGGTGCAGACCTGTCCTGCTGATGGCCTTCCTGACGGTCACCGGAGATCTCGGACAACGAGGTATCCTCATCATCGTCCCTCTCTCCGACGCTCAGACCCGTCCGGGCCGCTGGGATGGCGGTTTCTTTGTCAAATATTTCTTTGTCCGTCTCTCTTGACTCAGTTACTTGGTGCCTTGCTTAAGAGAAAGGGATGGCAGTGAGGAGGCGAGGCCTCCTCTTATGTGGTGAGATGCGCGCGCATTCAGGTAGGCCCGCCCAGGGGCCGGCTACATCTAGAGAAGTCTCAGTGAAGAAATGCTTGCATGATAGGATCGAGGAGAGTACCCATAGAGTCCAGTAGAGGGCGGAGCCTGTGAGAGATATAACCAACAATGTGAGTGTTATGCTGTTGGACCCTTCTGTGGAAAAAGGAATACCAGCAGTGCAATAATCAAATGTAGACAACCACATTATTGTCATGCTTAGTTCTGCAAAAATATCAGACACATATCAGCTATCCATCAACGTTAATGTCTTTATCGCTAAAGCATAGTGATCAATGTGCTGTTGTTTTTTTCTCAAGAGGGCAGTCTTTGTTTTACAGAATGTTGGTGTTTGGTGTCAATAACTGAAACACCTGTTCCTGTTGGGAATAAATGCCACACAATTGTACACAATGACTGAACTCATTGAAGGTTTATAATCACCAAATCAATGAAGACTTTGAGCTGAAAAGCATTGCAACTACAGGAGCAGTTATCATATTATCTTACCAAAAGTAGGCAACTGAATGTTCTTCATTGTATGAGTGGTGAACAAATGTCATATTGTTGTAAACAATGATCTACGGGGTCCAAGTCAGGCATTTTGTAGAGCAATCCATCAACGTGCATGACTTAATTGCAATAGTATATCAATGTTGTTGTTTTTTCAATAACCAAAACACCTGTTGTCAATAGCTCGATGGAAAAATATGCCACATATTTGTACACAATGACTCTACTCATTGAAGGTTCAGAATTGCCAAATCAATGAGCCAAAAGGCAGTGCAAACTACATGAGCAGTTCTCATAATAACTGTCATGCTCCTAGACTATTCTCATACTGACGTGGGGTTGTACGATCTGAGACGTACTCATTAAAAGATTATTCCATGTACAAAGATCCATGAGTGGTGGATCACTTTTTTCAACAAAATATGCAAGAGGTCACTTTGTATGAGCGTGTCTTTGTGTGTTTGAGTGTTTTCCTTCTTTCGTTTTCATTTAGCCTTCTCCCTTGGGATTGTTTCTCTCCCATACCAAATATCTCTCGCCACTGTTGCATTCCGAGGTGCTCTAGTGAATCTAGGCTTTGACTTCCATAAATTGCTGTCGCATCTAGGACATCGCATAACGAGGTTAAGACGCATCTGAGAACTGCTTAAAGCAGACAACCTGTCCTGACGGGTGGGAGCGTGGATTCCGTGTTGACATGAGCGTTCCAGCCTAAGATCTAAGAAATGTGTCAGTGAAAGGCAAATTAAAGCAAAAGTTGATGCATTCTGCACCAGGCTTGGATATACTAGCAGAACATATACAAAGAACATACACACTCTTTGAAAATTACTTAACTTCACATTCTTAATTTGTGTTCATCGACAGCATTTTTACAGTCCCTGCTTCGATGAGCAGTTATTGCTGCCCTTCGTCAGCACTGTGGCGAAGGTTTCTCATTAAGTCTAGGCACATCTTAAGCATTAGTGTTTGTTCATTAAACACTGTTTTGCAGGTAATTCTGTACAGGATGTTGATGTCATGCCTTACATGGTTTTGCAATAAATTGTAGGTTAATGAAGAGGCATCTACAGAACATGTAAATCCTCCTTGGAGACACAGATGGGCACTTTGCACACATAGTCAGATGCATTTGAAGTGTTTTATCTCGAAAGATGATCTTGAGTATTTTTTGTACTTGCTTTTATCATTCAATCACCAAAACTCTACTTCGTTCATCTATTGGATAAGCATTGTAAGAAGGTTACAGTATACCAATCCTGAAGGTCCTGTGTAGTTGAAAGCTGAAGTGCTCTCCTCATCACTATGTGTCTTCGATTCCCAAGAGTTGTGACGAACAGACACTAAAAAGGTCAGAGAGAGAAACATAATTGACTTTGAGACATTCAAATTAAAAGTGCCATGACACTGTTTGGTGAAACTGAATTGCTGAAGAGTTCATCTTGAAGACAGATTTTGCCTTTTTTGTCTCATCTTTAATTAAGGAATGTAGCACTGATCCAACTGAGAGTGGTAGACTTTAATTGCCGGGGAATCAGTTTTAATGTCAATGTACTGTATCTCATGGTGCAGTTTGCATGGTATTTTTCTAGGAATGGTCACCAACATGAGCTATCAGTGAGACTGCTCAAGCCCCTGCAGCGATCAACCTGTTTAAGCAATACAACTATTTAGTTATGATTAGGAAACAAGTGTGGTTTGGTTCCAAATAGCCACTAAAGAGGGGTTACATCAGCACAGAAGTTAAGTTACATAATGTCTATCCTGCATTTCTGGACATATCTATCTGCCCCAACCGTTTAATGTATGTTGCTTACTTACAAATTGGTTTAGGGTTGATTGTATGGGTTTGTATGTGCATTTCAGTGCATACACTTTTTAAAGTATACAATCAATGTATGAGAACAGTCAATACACAGTGTATATTACACACTCAGTGGACATTGATCTGATCCGGATTGGTAAGGTCACGGTTTTTTGTCATCATAAGCAATGCAAAACGTCAATCATGGCATCAGATTGCCTTACAAATAGATTGTGTTATTGCAGTGTTCAAATAAACTTGAATGCATTATACCATCATTATTTAGTGGGAATGCTGTTAACAGCATTCCCACTATCTGTTCTTCTACGCACAAAATTCTTTATTATTACGCCTGTTATTTTGGCCCTCTACTTCTCCCACATTCCACATCGCAGAAACTCCGTTCTAACATCAAAACTTTCAGCTCGGTCAGGAATCAATTGCTGTTACTTTTCTCATTCATAACTTTCATAATTCCCGAGATATAGCCCATAATTCATCACATTTTTTATATTTTAACTTTAACATTGCACAGCTCGTTAAGGCAGAGTGCGTGATGTCAGAGTTAGAGTGGAGGACAGTTTGAAATTCGCCTTCATATATTTTTTTTAAACCTGCCATAATTCCCAAACCCTACACTTCTGACACGTCATTTTTCATGACAAACGTAGGAAAACATCTCGTAGCTTGAAAAATGAAAAATAATTAAGCAAAATGCCTCTTGAGGGCATGAAGTGACAACAACTTTCAACATGTCTCCATTAAAGCCCATTGTAATTTCAGGCTGATATTTCCTCACAGCAGCAGCCGCACACCTTTTAGTTAATCTGCCAAAAAGGCCACATTATTGACCTGAAAGTACACAAAAAGCACACTTAAGATACTCAAGGTCCTTGACATGCTTCACGTTTTGAAATTTCACAGATATCTCTTATGGTTCTTCAACAAAACGTTCACATGTAAGAGGTTTATCTTACATGTGAACCTTTGATCTCTGGACGCCTCGTTAGCTCAAATATAAACACCTGTGTCATGGAACACGATGACGTCATAACTCCAACTGACATGCTCAGAGCAGCAGACTTCAGATAAAGGTTAACGGTCCTGCCCTCAACAGCTCTACGTCAATTATGGGGTGTCATCATATGCTGTTTCCATGGAAACGCATCCCTCGCCATAAAAGACGATGTCGTCCTCCGTTAACTCCTCTGAAAATGTTCAAAAATGGGTCAAACTTCACACGTGTGCTAACAGTCCAGCCGTAAAGACATTTACGGGACACTTTTGAGATGTCTTCAAATGCCGTTGCCTTGGTAACACAATGCTTGCCATGAAACACGGTTTTCTCATAACTTCAGTGAAAATACTCCAAACGGCCCAAAACTTCACAGGTTTGGTAACGATGCAGCCATCAACGCATCTAAGCGTATTATGGGGTGTCATCAAATGACGTTGCCATGGTGACAGATCACTCGCCATGAAACACGATGTCGCTGTAAGTCCAATGGACACGGTCCTATCGTCCCCCAATCTTCACTTGTATATCACCGGTCCATGCCTCAACAGCTCTACGCCAAATCTGAGATCTCACCATATGTTGTTTCTATGGAAACACATCCCTCGCCATAAAACACGATGTCGCTATAACTCCTATGAAAATGTTCAAAAAGTGCTAACATTTCACGTGTGCCAACAGTCCAGCCGTGACAACATCTACGTGAGAGTTTTGAGATTTCTTCAAATGCTGTTGCCATGGTAACACAAGGCTCGCCATGAAACACGTTTTTTTCATAACTTCAGTGAAAATGCTCCAAACGGCCCAAAACTTAACAGGTTTGGTAACGATGCAGCCATCCACACATCTAAGCGTATTATGGGATGTCATTAAATGCCGTTGGCATGGCGACAGATCATTCGCCATCAAGTTAGTTAAAACGTTTGCAGTTCAAATATTCTGCTGCTTTTCCAAGCCTTTTTACTTTATTGTCTTCTCTCATCACACATTCAAGCCCCCAGTGTTCATGTATCATTTCAATCTAAATTATTCACTTTCTTCTTACACATTACCTTTCAGCATAGCACTTTAGCGTCAGATTTTCAGCATAAAGCATTCCCACTAGCAATTTCTTCAGGAATTGCATTCTCTAGTTCATGTTGTCACTCCACTTAGTGTGTTAGTGTTTCTTTTAAATGTACTGTTTGTCACTTCTCTTCCTACTAACCTCAGTCTGGCATGTACTTATAATTACCACTAATTATGCCACCTACTGAAGCTGACATTGCCAAACAATGATTTTGTTTTATCCTCATACAGTAGTTGGTAATTGTGGACATTTGTCTATTGTGCTGTTACAACACTAAAGCAACGTTTGCAGTCAGGCATGCAAAAATAAACCTGACATGACTATTGTTCAGCCTGTAAATAGTGTCAGAAAATGTACAACTCAAAGTCATATTACGTAAAAGTTGCTCATAGTGCAGCATCACATGTATTTAGAGTCACTCTTTAAAAAACTGTTAGGGACTCGAAAGGAAAATAAAACTTTGAGTAATTTGGTTAATAATTATCGACATTTCTTCTTTAGTTTGCCTTTATTATGCTATTGTCTAGCAACATCAGTCAAACAAGTCATACAGTGAAATGTATACGGAATTTGTATTGTGCTTTTTAGGCATAATGGAGGAAATGAGGGAAAAATAAATACAACAATCTCTAAGGAGCATATGAGTTTGTATTCTTCATTATCGTTTGAAGCCATGTAAGGCGTCACTGGAGCTGGGATTTGTTCCCCTGGACGAACTATTTACCTCTGACTGCATTTATTTGTTTTTCTTAATTCTTTGCAAATTGGTGAATGTGTTGTCTTTCTTGTTATGAATGCTTCATCAAAGACGTGTTTAATTTACAAATGGAACCATATTCACCTCCAGGAAAACATAAATAGAAATGTATCAAAAAACACAATAGCTGTATGAAATAAAGTAATTAAAATGCAAATGCACTGGACACAGTCCCATCTTGTTCTTAATTGTCTTTTTGACAGTCTGTGTCTATGTGCAAATATTTGAAATCATTTTCGACGAGGTTATGGTCCCGAAGATGTGTTTTTACGAACACGTGCTCCCAGCCCTGTTAGTTATTACAGATTGTGCAGACTGTCCCTTGACAGACAAATTAATAACATGTAAGTGACATCTTTTTTTAAGAGACGTAACACTGGGGTAAGAATGTTGACGTGAATTCAAAGCTGAAAATGGAGGACACAGTCTCTGAATATTTAATGACCGTCACCCCATACTAATCAAATGATTAGATTTGTTTTTAATTGACACTGTATTTGCATAATGCTCTTCTCTTATGCAAGTTAGGGAATCTAGCGTATACATTTACAACATTCCTCAGAGCCAAGTTTAAACAGATGCAGACACCTGTGATTTACCTCTTCCAGCTCAAAACCCCCCCCCCCCCCCTTCCACGTACTGTTTACTGACGTGGTGTATCTAGATTCTGCAATAAATAGGTCCTTTCATTCAATTGCAAGGTGACACCATGAGATAGCACTTATTTTACGAAATCCAGTTGAAGTACACTGAGGAGTCCTTGGTCTTTCTGGTTATAATCAAGTGTTTACATGCAGTATATTGTTTTAGTAATATATTGGTAAACCCATCCTGGCTCTGACAATATTTAGCATTATGATGTATGTTCATATCCCGTATTGGTAGATTCATTATTGATTGATTGATTGAACTGGATCTGTGAAAGTTGTGGAATAAATAATAATACACCAGCCTTTACTGTATATTTTAACTCTAAATAATCTCTCTCTATCAAGAAAAACGCTGTAGCGCTTTCAGGCTCAAGGAAAGATTATGTGGGTTTTTAGCAGTTTATCGGCGGCTCCCTCTGAGTAGAACTCAGGAATATAGTGATCTAATATGATGATGGATAGATTTCACATTAGCACTACTCCCTTTTGGCAGCACCCAGAGAGGTATCCATTCACTCTCGGCTATGTGGGCGTAATTGTGATTGTACGTAACTATTCAATATGTCGTGCTTGGTCATAGTACGCTGGGGAGCAATTTGCTTTAATCAGTTTTCCACCAGGTCAGTTATTCCAGAAGCAATCACAAAACTCCAGACAATTTGACATTAAAGATAGTCATGGCGCTTCAAGTTCATTTCCTCGAGAAGCGATTAATATTTGTTTTCCATGATAATTACTCAGGCTGCAGCCTTGACCTGTATTTGTTTTTCAAGTAAGTGAGTGAGGAAAATCCACTTTCGCAAAAATAGGTTGTCGCAAAGATAGGTTGTTGCAAAAGGCTCATCATAGCTTTTCCTGCCAATTGTGAAAAGTCTTTCTGGCAAGAGATCCAGAACTGGGTGAGTGATTTTGTGTCATATATGTGTCTGAACGTACTGTCCGTGGATAGTTCGATTAGCTGATCCTCCTCTGTCACTGTCAGGCGTGTACCGTCTGCTGAATGGAAACAGTATCCATGTCTTGTCCCTGCGCCAGGAGTCAGCCTCAGAAAAGTAGTGCCCAAATTGTCCCTCGAGCGCCTCCAAATGCGCAAGAATTGCGCATGTTACGGGGGGCGAGAGCACAGCAGAATCTCCCAGCTCATCCAATGATGGAAACATGGAAAATATTTCCTCCCGATGCGCTCCCTCCATCTTTTGATTTTTTTTTAGAAAGCCTCCCATTTTGTCATACAGATGAATGGCATGTGTATTGGGGCCTTGCATTGAAATGTTCAGTTTGTTCAGCAAGATAGGCAAGTTTGGTGACCAAACATTGTCACTGAAAAGTGCAGCCAGCTCTGTGTGCTTTTGGAGAAGTAAAAACTCCTGAATAGACTTGCGCAATTCCAACACACGTGACAACACTGTTCCAAGTGAAAGCCATCGAACCTCGGAATGGTTCAGGTCTCCTTCAGCAGCACAGAGATTAGAGAAGAGACGCGTTTGCAATGCGCTCTTCTTGACTAGATTGACTACTTTCACTACCGAGTCCATGACATCTGCCAATTCAGCGCTCATATCTTTGGCAACAAGTGACTCCCTGTGTAGCATGCAGTGCGTCCAAATCACTTGCGGAGACACATCCCTTACAAGCGCGATTAGTCCACTTTTTAAACCAGCCATGGCTCTTGCACCGTCAGTGCACAGCGCAATACATTTTGTCCACGGAATGTCATTTTCTCTGAAAAAAATATCAATCACTTTGAAGATTTCAGAACTAGTTGTGCGTTGAGGGAGGCACTTACAAAACAAAAATTCTTCCTGCATTTCCTTATCATCGACAAAGCGCACAAACGCCAGAAGCTGGGCGTCCTTAGACTCGTCTAATTGTAATGCAAATGCATCTGCCAACCTCAGCTTCTCTATCAGTTGCACCCTCACATCAGATGCCATCTCGTCTATACAGGGAGCTATGGTTGTGTCCGACACTGGAATGGTTTTCAGTTTGTTAATGTCAATATCATTCCCATACATTGCTTTACACATATTGGTTGCTGAAGGCAATATTAAATCCTCTGCAAGTGTGTATGGCTGTTTCTTATGGGCAATCCGAAGAGCAATTTGATAAGAGCATTTCAAAGCTAGCTCACCAACTTTGGCTGATTTTCTGATCAATATCTGTTGACCTTGGAGGGATTTGAGGCTAGCTTGGAAGTATTCAACCGGTTTGTCTTTTAAGTGGCTGTGTGTTGTCTCCAAGTGACACTGCAGCTTTGATGGCTTCATAGATTCATTTGAAAGAACAGTAGAGCAAATGGCACACATTGGAAATGCAATGCCATCTGTCTCCATAAAGGTAAAACCAAACTTCAGATAATTATCTGCATATTTTCGGGTCTTCTCTCATTTGCGCTTACCCTTATTAGCTGCTACAGCAGCAGGTTCCGCCTCACCACTTGCATGTTCACTGGTGGTTTCTGAGGTGGATGGTATCTCTCTTGTGCTTGTGGATTTTTTTGGTCGAGTTACAAAACGATCAATTTTTATATATATATATATATAAAGGTATGGTCTTCTCAATAATATCGCAGCATGCATCCTTGTGTCTGGGTCCTTAGTAAACTGTGGACTGAATAGGCTCTCGGCCAATCACGGGGAACCTGACAGAGCTAGCGTGTGTCATGCGGCCTTGTGATTGGCACAGCAGCGATAGGGGCGGGTCCTCCCTTTTGTGTACAGGAGGCCTGGTGAGACAGGTCTGGGGTAGTCTCCTGCTGTGAGTGAACCGGCGCATAGCTTGAGATAGCTACTGTGTGTAGCTGAATGCGTGCATTGCTGACTGAAAGATAACGTCTTCTGCCTCCATTTCTCAGTTCACTACAACATGTTGGATTCATGTTAATGTGCATTTAAAGACATTTCAATTTGTGGGAAAAAAAATTGGAATTATTTTTTTTTTCTTAAGAAATATAAAATATTGTCTAATCAACCAAAGATTTTGCGACCCCCCTGCAGTACCTCCGCGGACACCCTGGGGTCGCGGACCCCCTGTTGAAGACCTCTAGATGCTCTAAACCATCTAGGGAGCTTGGAAAAGGCTTGGATAAAATATGAATGGTGAAAAAACATCCACCATCTTCTTGAGAATTTTGAAAACCATGGTATTGGACATTCAAGGACTCTTAATCATCATATATTCATGTTCTTGTCATTCAGGTTGTGCTTTCAGTTCCTTATTTCGCTAATGCTTTCCAAATCCTTTATTCCTCTCACTATTTAGGAAATGGATAGAAAACAGACAGGATCATCTCAGTTATTCATTGCCAAAGGAAATGTGTCTTCATAGCACCACAAAAGATAGACTGGTCAAGCTTTAGTGCTCAAAAGCAAAAACACAAAGCAAGATGACAACTTTGAAATACTGACAATAAGTGGGAGGAAAACGGGCTGATTAAATATCGACAGCAATCATGAGAAAGTTGGGAACAGGTGAGCAGGTGGGCGGAGGAGGTCAGGTGACTGGAACTGTAGGTGCAGCAGTAAGCATCTAGGTGTGGTGGTGGGCAGGAGAAATGTCAAAGGACATCTTCTGGACAGAATTGCTAAGACGTGGCAGCACAAATGTTGCTAGACAAATAATGTATGTATAAAGACTATTATATACAGCATTCGAGGTGTTATGGCAATCCGTATTACAGCGTATTTCTGGCTTATTCATTAAGATCACATGGTAAGCCATATGATGTGGTTGGGTCACACAGGTTTAGAGAGACAATGGCCATTTTGAATTATCAATAGATGTATTAATTTTGAGTGAGCTGATGCCGAGGTCATAGGAAGTGTGAGAGGCTACTCAGAGATAATACACTTAAGTCTTTGTTAGTTAATTACTCCTAAAGACGTCATGAGATGATGACTTTTCAACATATAACAGTACAGCTTTCAGAGAGAAAAACATGTGACGGTTGTGTGGTAGGCTGCATGATAAAATGTGTGTGTTCATTGCAGTGGCTATATATGCTGTATGATTGTTGCTACTGTTGGGGGACATTTCTGTGATTGGTTGCTGAGAAGCAAGTTCAAGATTCCCTATTGTTATTTGTTGTTGCGCAACTAAATAATATTTAATCTCAACCATGTTCTGTGTTTGTGTTGTATTGATCTCTCTCTGTGTTAACATGTAAGGTTGGTAAGCCATCAATTGCACTAACAGAGGTAGGGCCCTATTTATTTCCAAAAATTGCTCAGTGTTGCATTATGCCGATCAAGTTTGTGTAAAATTACCTGGAACTTCAACATTCCTAGGCTTCATTGAGCTAGCACACAAGCATCTCCTTTAACCTAATTTCCTGATTGCTTTGTCCTCACTGTTATTCACATGAATAGACAAAAACAACTCTGGATACAGCCAATAGTGAAATGTAGGTATAACTTCGCAATCTCATGGATTAAATAAGGTTTTTCTTTTTACTGCTAGTATTTGAAAACAAAAGTTTACCCAATGTAAGTCAACAAATATGTGTGGGTCTGATGATGTCTTGGGACAGGCTTGGATGTTGTTATTCCAAACCACAACCAACATGCATTAAACCCTTGTTTTGTCCCTTGGGGCATGGGGGGGAGGTACATATATTTAGTACAGTTTGTGTGAGTTCCTACTGGACCCAACATCTGTTCATTATTGATGTAATAGCTCAGAGAACAGAAAAAGGGTAGACCCATGAGCATGAGTCACATGGAACGTGAGAGATCAATATAAGTTTAATCAACTCACCAACGTTTAGTCGTTTTCAAATTTGACCTTGTTGAACTGACATATTGTATTGTGGAACCTGTGGAGAGCTGTAAGTGCTCTCCACTGGTTCCTCAATCAAAAATGACAGCTGTCCAAACCTGAAAATGACACAAATGGATTAGGAGCTTTATCTCTGTTCTCATCTGTTCTTTTTGTCCTCCTGACAATTGCAAGTACCATCTGTTGTGTTCAACTAAAATAAAGTCAAAAATAATCCTTGCTCAAGCACTTTCCTAGCAACCTAAAACAGTTGGTACCATGAATCTAACCTACAGTTTGCCTCTGCACTGTACCAGCTGGCAACAAACACAGCTCCTACCACCCCCAGTGTGTAGAGGATATCTGTATGCCTCAAAGCTGCTTCCCTTCAGTTCATAACTCAGGCTTTCCATTATGAATGTGTAGTCCCCCCTCAAAGCCAAATGTGACATTATACAACTCTTTCCGCAAGCATTGATCTTGAAAATCGTTGGGAGTTCCCCTTTGGGCAAACATGACAACATTTGCAACTTCAGCTTCTGAATGGTGAAGGTTTTGACTGTTGTCCAACAACAAAATATAAGAAGATATAGAGCTTTGGCCTGGGGAATGTTTCGCTATTGCTTGTATTTTATTTTTACATTTTATAGATCATATTATTCAAAACAAGTGAACCTAAAAAATCGTCATTAGTTGTAGCCTACAGTAAAATATAATTATGTATGCATCCGTGAGCATCTACAGGGCTGTTTGTCACAGCTTTTCTTTGCAAATTTGAGCCGTGTGTGTGTGTGTGTGTGTGTGTGTGTGTGTGTGTGTGTGTGTGTGTGTGTGTGTGTGTGTGTGTGTGTGTGTGTGTGTGTGTGTGTGTGTGTGTGTGTGTGTGTGTGTGTGTGTGTGTGTGTGTGTGTGTGTGTGTGTGTGTGTGTGTGTGTGTGTGTGTGTGTGTGTGTGTGTGTGTGTGTGTGTGTGTGTGTGTGTGTGTGTGTGTGTGTGTGTGTGTGTGTGTGTGTGTGTGTGTGTGTGTGTGTGTGTGTGTGTGTGTGGTCCTTGTTTACATCTGTTCCAGTGTGCTGGGTTCATTGTGAGTGAGCATTTATTCGATAAAGGCTTAGAGGGATTTGAGATGAATCTTGTTTCTTTGCTGCTTCCTGTTTGGTTTTTTGTTGAAAGCTGGAAGAGCTGTGCAACATTAAAATGATGTGTTGGGAGCTTTGTGTCTCTCATTTGACCCTTCCGCTGATTTATTTATGACTGTATATGACCCTATAGCTTTTCAGATTTAGAAAAATATGTATCAACAATCACTCCAAATTCTTTTGTCCTCAGATTTCAAAATTCAATCAAGTTCTGATCCTGATGCTTTCTGACAAAATGTAGTGGTTCTATTCCAATCTGCTCATACATGCCTCATACACAATAATGTCACCTTGCAATGAAAGCTTCAGTTTCAAGAAAACCCCTGTTTTTATCCCCCACACATATTCAAAATTACCCTTGGTCTTTGAGAAAACCAGACTCAATTACATAAACAGTAAAAGCTGAAAAAGAGCCAATTATTCACTTTTTTTAAATAAAAAAAGTATTCGTCAATGGATATTTTAATAATGTTCAATTGCAATCACTCACTGATCTCACACCTGAGTCGGAATTATGTGCAAAGACAGGTATCATAAAAACCCTATATTTTCCACTAGCGTTGCATTGTGAGGCCTTGCATGGAATGTCTAATGCTTGGAAGCAGTAAATGCTTGTGGAAATTAGTCTCCGTCAAGCAAATGGGCTACAATTCAGCGGAATTTGTCATGTAAGGATATGTAGGATTCCCAGCAGAGAGATAACATGCTGTACCTGTTTTCTGCCAGATTGATAGTTATAGACATAACGTTACATGATATCCTGATACTCCAGTTTATCTGATGCCAGCTTACGAATTATGGAGAACACTGGTGTCTCTATCAATATTCACTCTGTGTCCTGAACCGCTACCAAGTTTGCTGCTCTTTTTACATAAACCCACCAGAAATTGGTGCAAGTCTTGCATGCAAAACACAATGCTGGCTCGTATAATGGGGTGTCACTCTGCATAATGTCCACATTTCTGATGGATTTGCACTCATAATGGACTCTTAATTAATGCTTGTACGTTTTGAAAGGCGCCAGTTCCTTAGCAAATGATAAGGCTTTCTAACCAGCCCGCACTCGCTTTGTTGGAATCAATGGATGTGAACGCGATGATGGCGGCACTGATGATAACAGCTCTATTTAGATTCCTGTGTGTCTGTGCAGGCACCCGTCTGCATTACATCTATCTGTGGCATGGAAATATCCTGAAATGTGGGCTGAGAGCGTCATTTGTCTTAAGTGTCAAAGGCACTTGACATTACGGGTCCTCTGGCTCACATCTCAAAAAGAGGTTGATGGGAATCTGCCAGGAGAATAGGAGACATCTGAGACAGGGCTGATCTGTCAGAAGTCTCTTTTTCATGCAGTTTAAAAGTTACCCACGAAAAATACTTTCCGGGAACTTGAGACTACATGTCTGCATAATGAGCAGATGAACAGATTATTCACTGAGCATGATAGGCTTTGGACAATTTGATCCAAAGTGGTGGGATGGACGATTGCAAGAGGCACTTGATGATGGAAATGATTCTGTGTAATACTCTCTGCATACTTTCAGCGCCACATAATTTCCCGATGTGTCAGAATGGGTTTTAAGAAAATAAAAATTGGTGCAAATTGCAGTGAAGTACAGCCTTTCCCATTCACTCCCCTCTTGGTCAAAGCAATCTAGGAGAGAAACTTGCACCGCTGCTGTTTCTCATAAATGTCTCGCCAATGATTTATTTCCGTCAGATACCCATAACGTCACCATTCTGTCAAACTCATTCACTCTGATCAAGGAGCAATTTCAGCAGATATACCAGAAGGGCTTTTTTTTTATTTCGTTTTTGACATTTTCGCCAATATGTCTGACATGCAATATATGCAAATTGAACCTCTCTAATAAGCATCTTCTTTGGTTCAATTGGTCCAGATTCTTTTCCCCTCTCATCTGACAGTCTGCACGTCTAATTTTGGTCATGAAAATAGCCTTATTACTTTCTTGATAAGGGCATGCCTATTGAGATGTCACTATTCGGCTCTCGCGGTGCGGTCACCCCATCCATTCAATTTGGATTCAAAATATCACTTGCACATTTCCCGGGAGATTGTTACCTCTCCAAAGAATGTAGATGGATGCACACACACACGCACGCACGCACGCACACACGCACACACAACATTGAGCACCTCATCATTGTCAATTGGAATAAGACTTGAATGATGGATGGTTTTGCGATGTATTCAAGGCCAAATGGGAACGCTGAGTTATCTCACCCTAGCTCCTCCAATTTCTTGCTCTGTGCTCGGCCAGGAGGAGGAGGATGAATATGTGCTGTTGATATTTTCCTCATGTGGAGAAAAAACAACGGGTGGTGTCTGTGGAAGTCACTTTTGCCACCTGTGGAGGAAGAGGATCAAAGACGTAGCCGAGTCTTCTGCCCCTCGGGAGGTGCTGATTCCCCCCCCCACCCCATGCACAGTCTCTGCCCTCCCACAATGGGTTTCTTTTCCCCGAGAGGTTGAGAAATGAACGGCGCCAAGGCAGATCTGAGGAACTGTTACTGAGCAGCTGCACTGTGAAATTGATATTAATTGAAATTGATTATTCAATCTGGGACACATGGGTCATTCATTTCTAATCTATCCCCTCAATCAATAATGTATCCCTCTCTCTAAAGCACATTTTACAGCTTTTAGCTCTTGTTTATGAATCAAAATGATTACAATGATAGCATACCTTAATTACAGATGAGGCTTTCCTGCCTCGTCATTATTTAACAAAATGTCATGCCTCTGTTAAAAGAAAGAAAAAGTAATCACCCCAAAAGAAAAGAAGGATTAGGAGTAGGAGGGAAATCCTCATTTGAACTTTCTCTTTTGCATATAAATGTTTGCACTTTCTTAGATTCATAGTGATTCATTTTTATGCAAGTGACAAATGTGTTTTCTAATCTACTCGACGTGTCTGTATTTTTTTCATAGCGGAACTGGCTTGTTTTCATCAGGGCAGAGTTGGGAGGGGAAGACACAGTCCATGAGATGATATATATATAAGCCTGTCAGGTGATTTAACAAACCCTTTGGCAGCCGAGGTTTGGGTAGCAAGCTTTATCAGATTTTCTGACCTACAGACTCACCAAAACATCGTTCAGGTTAGCTCCGCTTTCTTTGTTATTTTTAGAATCTACACACAGCCATTTCCTATTGACCTCCAAAATGACGGCAGACACAGTTTCTGTGTCCCAGTTTTATTATATTTACCAATATGATAACAAATGTAATTTTGACTCTGACTTAATCAATATGTAAAATCTAAATGTAATGAACGAGGAACAGCTTACTTCTTTTCTAAAAAAAAAGACAAACCATTCAAGCATGTAAACAGAGTTGTCATGGAGATTGAAAAGTTGTGGTCACATTACGACAACACAATGAGGAACAAAACTCAGGGTTAGTGGGAATAAACCAAATGTTTTATTATTATCACACAAAGAAAACTTGGGTACGCAAAGACAGGGCCATGTGTCATAGTGTGGACACTGTGGAGGGGAAAGATGGAGAGAGACTGAAACCTCCCTTTATGCAGGCCTTGATTAGGGATCACCTGAGGGAGAGGCTGCACCTGCAGGGAGACAATCAGGGGGAGAGACACAAACAAACTGACACGTAACAGTAGCATGCTGGCCGACAGGTGCAAACACGCTACACCGGCCGAAAACTTTTCAATTTGAAGAAACACACTGGACCTTCAAAAATGTTGCAAATATAAAAACTGTGTCGAAACACATGCACATGTAGAAACATCTTCACCAACTTGACAACACACACGCAGCATTTAGACAACATTCACCATCTTGACGAAACTATAGGTTACTTACGTAACCCCAGGGCTCAGAGTAACATGAAGTGAGATGTCTCACTATGGGATGCGCCTCATCGCGGAGCAAACAGAAGCATCAATCTCATTACGCCAATCCTGATTGGCTGGTGATCTTGACGTCAACGTCAGGGGAAATCACCCCCTATAAGTAGCCTGCGCCACGACACATGCGTCATTCAAAATAAGCACCTCTTCTCGCTTCACCATAGCAAGGAGGGCCGTCTGGTGAGACATCTCATTTCATGTTACTCTGAGGCCTGGGGTTACGTAAGTAACCTATAGTTCTCATTCATAACACTCCGTTCGATGTCTCACTATGGGAAATTGTAGCTCCCGTATTGCCAGACGAGCTTATCTCGAAAATCACCAAACCAACCAGAACTCAACAGGTAGAGTTCTGACTCAACCAGGTGCCCAGCACTGCTTGAGTCACACCGGGAGCAGAACGCCCAGCCTGCTAAGAGGCGGACAAAAGTGAGTGGCGAGGACCAGCTCGCCGCTGCACCGATGTCTTGGATGGGAGACATCCTGGACAGAGCCCAGGATGCAGCCAGACCCTGAGTCTGCGAACTCTGACTCGTATGGGCCCCAAAGCAATAGCTTCCACAAGACAGTGGGAGAGCCGTTGCTTAGTAACAGGCTTGCCCTTACAAGGGTTAGCCCAGGACACCAGGTTGGTCATTATGTCATTATGACCAGTTGGTCATTATGACAAGTACCCCTGATCTGTCCATACAGGTGCGTAGCACGAACTGGACACAGCAAATCCCGCTGCTGTTCCCCGGAGGGACCCAGCGGCGGAGGAAATGTCTCAATGTCAATTGGGTACATGAACAGACAGTGCATGAAAACATTACTGGCTCGCCTGGCGGAAGCCAGGGCCAGTAACAGCACTATGTTAGAGAGACCTGGTGTAGGAATCTCTCGCACTCTGAATAGTGTTTATCACCCTATGAGGGAGTCTCACTGTATTCAGGTTGTACCACTCACGGGCCAGGCCCATAAGGCCAAGCGCTCTGGGTGTGGGTGAAAAATATCCCCCCCCGCCTGGGACAGTATGTCCCTGCGTAGTGGGAGCTGCCATGGCTGCCCGCACAGCAGCTGATAAATCTCCGCCAGCCAGTACATAGCGGGCCAGTGCGGAGCTATCAGGATAAGTGTGTGGCGTTGTTCCCTCACTCTGGCCAGAGTTTGGGGAATCAGAGCCAGGGGTGGGAACGCGTACAGAAGGCCCGAAGGCCAAACGTGTGCGAGTGCGTCCACGCCTAACGGTGCGTTTAAGTCGCGCATCGAAAAGAACAGCTGACATTGAGCATTTTCTTTTGATGCGAACAGGTCCACCGTGGCTCTAACATAACGCACCCACAGCTGGCTCACAATCCTTGGATGTAGAGTCCAGTCTGCATATAGTGGTGCACCTCTGGACAGTAGGTCAGCCCCGAGGTTCAACACACCCGGTACGTGCGTCGCTCTCAGGGAGAGGAGACGCCTGCTGCTCCATAAGATCAGTTTGCGTGCCAGCATGTGTAACTGGAGAGAACGCAAACCCCCTTGGCGGTTTATAGACGATATTGTAGTCATATTGTCTGTCCTCACGAGGACATGGTGTCCTCTGAGAAAAGGCAGGAAGCGTTTTAGGGTGAGGAACACCGCTAAAAGCTCTAGGTAATTTATGTGTGCCCGCTGGAGGTCTCTGCTCCAGAGACCCCTCACCGGACGGCCTTCATAAATACCTCCCCAACCTGTCAGACATGCGTCCGTGGTGACCACCCTTCGTGAAAGGACAGCACCCACAGGCACGCCCCGTAATAGAAAAGTCGGGTGCAGCCAGTGGCGCAGTGCTGTTACGCATTTCACAGTAACCATTACCCTCCGCGCGCCATGACGCGCGGGGTTTAGTTTTAAGGTGGCTACCCAGCGCTGAAACTCCCTCATGTGTAAGCGTCCTAGTCGTACGACCAGGATGGCTGACGCCATGAGCCCCATTAACCGCAGGCATGTTCTGAAGAGAACATGTTTGCGCAGCTGGAATTGAGCGAGACAAGCTCTGAAAGCTTTCACTCTTTCCGCTGACAAGCGAGCTGAAAAGGGCACCGAGTTCAGGCATAACCCCAGGAAGAGTATAGTCTGCGCGGGGCACAACATGCTCTTCTCTGTGTTTATCATGAAACCCAGGTTGAGCATGTGCTTTACGAGGACATTTGTCTGCGTAACAGCCTCCTGCTCCGACTGTGCGAGAAGCAGCCAGTCGTCCAGGTAGGTCGCCAAGCGAATACCCTGTTGTCTTAACGGGGCTATCGCGGCTTCCGTACATCGTACAAACACTCTTGGACTGAGAGACAGGCCGAAGGGAAGTACTCTGTATTCGTAACAGATCCCCTGAAATGCGAACCTCAGATATTTCCTGTGTGGATAATATACTGGGATGTGGAAATACGCATCTTTCAGGTCGACTGATGTAAACCAATCATCTTGTCGCACGAGACGCAGCAGAGATGTGTGAGTGAGCATTCTGAATTTGTATCTTTTTAGATATCTCTTCAGAACCCTCAAATCCAGTATTGGCCGAATTCTGTTCCCTCCTCGTTTGGGGACGAGGAAGTACTTGGAATAAAAGCCACTCTGACTCTGCTCGGCAGGTACAACGGATATAGCCCTCTTTTCTAGAAGTGAGAGGATCTCTCTCTCTAGAATATGGGCTGACTCTCCCTGGGCTTGTGAATACAAAATGCCCGAGAAACGAGGGGGGGTGACAGCGAATTGGAGTCTGTAACCCAGTGTTACTGTCTTGAAAACCCAAGCAGATGTTGTGAGCATCTTCCACTGTGTGCTCCTTAGAGCCATGTCACATCTCTTACCCTCTGATACTCTGTTTGTTGTGTTATGGGGCCCTCTAGTGTCTGAACACGGTGGTACCCCATTTCAACAGTCCCCACCGTCACTGCGCACGCGCGTGGCGGTGGCTTCACGGACCCGTCAATAATCCGTCTTTTGAAAGATGCCGTAGCTGCTCTTGAAAGGGGAAGGATTGGCGGGCTGTCCTTTACAGCTCTTGCCGGCACTGCGCATGCGCGTGACGGTAGTGCCCTTAAAGCCCCAACCGGCACTGCGCATGCGCGTGGCGGTGGTGCCTTCACAGACCCGTTTATTATCCGCCTTTTGAGAGAGGCCGTAGCTGCTCTCAGAAGGGGATTTGTAGTTAACGGACTGTTTATTGTTTTTCTTTTCATTTTTTTGAGCTGCGCCCTTGGCCGAAGCCTGGATGCGTCAGCGGAAAATGGTTTATTCAAACAATAAGGATGTGACATGTGTTTTATGCGGACTTGAGGATGGCGTTGAGGCATCTCTCGAGGCAGCGGGAACACGTTTCGAGCCGGGGAAGGAACTTCCAGCTCTGTCACAGAGGGGAAAAGGAGGGGCTGTCATGCCGCTCGCTTCTTCCTCCTCGACTGCTGGCCGAAATTCTGGGTTGGCTGCGCCTGGGCTGCAGCCGGAACCGGAGATTTTCTAGGCCAACTCGCCCTCGTCTCCTGCCTGGGCTGGGGTCTCGGGGCGGGCTGCGACCTCTGCTGACCTGGTACTTTAAACCCAGCAGGGTTCGGAGCAGCTTGGGCGAAGGGCCGCTGTTGCGGAGGCAGCGGCTGGACCCTTCGAGGGAGACAGAGGTGGAGGGCCTCGTCTTCCTTCTTTTTCGACTCGCACCTCCTCTGCATGGAAGCGTGAGCGGAGCCGAAAATCCCCTCGGGAACGATGGGCATATCAAGCACATCTTCCTTTTCCCGGTCCGGGAGGTTGGTGAGGTTGAGCCATCTAGCTCTTTCCTGCACCACCATGATCCCCATTACCTTGCCCGTGGCCTGGACGGCGCAGCGTTGGACACGGAGACAAATGTCTGTGACCGCGGCTATCTCGTCCAGAGTGGCCGGTCCAGAATTGCTCGACAGATCCTCACAGAGCTCCGCTTGGTACGCGGTTAGCATCGAGGAAACGTTCAGAGCTCTGGCGGACAATGCTGCAGCTTTGTAGGACCGTTCAGTCATGGTCGACTGGAATCGGTCCGTCTTCGCTGGCAGTGTGGGGTTCCTGCTTGGTGACGGGCCCATCCTCGGTAGGAGGTGGGCTGCCACCAGCGGTTTCATAGGCGGTATGTAGAGCAGGCCGAGCCTCTCCATACCGTCACAGTCAAGGCACCCTGGATTGGGGCCTTGTTGCTAAAGGGCCGGTCTCTCCACGAGACCGACACCTCATCCAACATCTCCGGGAAGACCGGGAGGAGTTGCCTCTTTGTCCTCGTTGTTTGGGAAAAATGTTTTCCCTCGTAACGGGACCTGGAGGTCTCCTTGGCCACTTCGGGCCATGGGATGGGTCTAGTCTGGCCGCAGCGCGCTGACACACGGCTTGCAGGTCCATGCTGAGACGGGGCGAAGCTGGTGTGCTATCGCCCGGGAGAGCAGCCATCGCTCCCGGCTTTGCAGCCTGAGCTGGTGACACGAAGACGTCGTCTTCTTGCTCGTCCAAATCAGACAGGAGGAACTCAGAGGCATCCTCTTCGTCCTCCATGTAATCCAATTCTAGGACATCCTCCGCGGGTGAAACCATGGTGAGGTCCAGCCGGGAGCCCCAGCTTGGTATAGCGTGGGGCCCCGTTCCCGGGTCCCGGCCTGATATGGCGCGGGAATCCGGTTCCGCGGCTGCCGCAGTTGATGAGCCCCAGACCGTGAAGGTGAGGGATTCAGTCTCTGCGGCGGACGCCCCCGTGTCTTGATTGCCAGCCGGCCAATCAGTGGACATGAGGGGATCCTGTCCCGACAGGCTAGCTTGTCGTGCTAACCGTCGGCGGAGGCTCTTTATGGTGAGGCGGGCACAATGCCCGCACGAGCCGGGGTGGTCAATAGCCTCCTGGGCGTGTTCCAGCCCGAGGCAGGACGAGCAGACCTGGTGTGAGTCTGTGCCTGATATCTTCTACCCGCAGCCGCAGAGCCGAGCCTCCGAGTCCCTGACTCCTCTGGTGTGAGGGAGAGAGGCGTCCATCTCGTTCGTGGAGAGGACCCGCTCTTAAAGGTACGTTGAGAAAAAGTGTTCCCAATCTGTCTTTTATCCGGAGAAAAAAAGGCAGTGTGGGTCTTTTTTCTCAAAGAATATTACCTGGTGTGGCAATATTCTTTAAATCCTTTTCCCCTCTGGGGAAGAGAAAATAAAAAACGTCCTCGCTACCATGATGTCGGCAGTGAGGGAAAAAACCACAAGCTAGCAACTGGTGTGTTGCTAACTTGAAAGTCAAAATCTTACCTTACTTCCAGAGGAAGAACGGCGATGTTGACTATAATACTAACTGCTGTGTTAGTATCATACTCTTCTGTAAGGCAGAATAGGGTAGCCGGCTAACGCCCGTCGACCGAAAATTAGCTTTGGTTCAGTCTGTGGACTGTTAAGCTAGCCCGGCTACCATTAGAGATGTGCTCTGAAGCGAGAAGAGGTGTTTGAATGACGCATGCGTCGTGGTGCAGGCTACTTATAGGGGGTGATTTCCCCTGACGTTGACGTCAAGATCACCAGCCAATCAGGATTGGCGTAATGAGATTGATGCTTCTGTTTGCTCCGCGATGAGGCGCATCCCATAGTGAGACATCGAACGGAGTGTTATGAATGATAACATGTCATGTCCCTTTGTCTTGTGCCTCCCTGTTTATATTTTTGAAAAGTCATTCTCCCTCTCGTTTCAGGTCACTGTGCTCGCCGCCCCTTTGTGTCTCCTGCGTTTGTGATTGTTTACCCCGCCCTGATTGATTCCACCTGTGCCCCTTACCTCCTCATGTGTATATATTGTCTTAGTCTCCACCTGTCCTGTGCCAGTTTGTCTCTTCTCATGACTCGAATTACCAGCGTATCCTCAAGCCTGTGCCATGTTTGTTATTTTTCTTCCAAAGCTCCATATGGAAGTATTTTAGTTGTTCCTCGAAAGAGTGATTTGTTGTACTCTACTGGGTGTTTCACAGTAACAAAACAGAGTACTTTATGTTTGCAATCCTCTGAGTTCACCCCTTGACACAAGGTATGCTCTCACCACTAACAACTTGGCTACAGACAATTAACACAGGCTTCTTCACGCAGAGTTGCTTGCCACAATGCAGCCTGATTGGGCGTTGATTATGTTTGTTGGTTCAACCCTAATTATCCCGGCAGTTTGGTACGCATCTCCTCCCTCTGATTGCTGACGCATGTCACCACAAGGTAGCATGGTGGATGTCAACAGCGACATTTCAAGTGCCACTAAGGCAATGATCATTTTCAAGCACTACAGGATTTGATTTTGAGTGTCATTGAATGGTGAGTTTTTTTTTCAACAAACACACACTTATTGCATTTTCATGAAGTTCCCTATTCTTGAATCATCATTCTGAAGGATGTTAACACCGGTTTGCCTCTGAAGTGATTAGATAAGTTATTTTCCATTTTGCACATAGGAAGTATCGTTGAGGAAGTATGTTGATTCACAAACATGCTTTAATTGTTGCATTTCAACCTGGGTTTATATTGTATTAAATTACGTAGAGTGTAGCAATTATGACACTGAATTAATATTAAGATAGATAGATAGATAGATGGATGGACATTATTTGATTTGATATAGCTGAGGGAAAAAAACAGTCAAATCAACATAAACAGAAGCTGATATCGTTACATGAAGTTAACATTTGTGATAATAGACCACAGGAACTCGATACGATTAAATAATAATCTCATTTGATCTTGTAATATGTTATTGATTTCTAGGCTTTTTCAATTAAACTCAGCCAGGGCAGGGATAGAAACTATCTTGTATCATAAAGAGACGATCAATGTGTGCCATTAACCTTGATGAGTCATAAACAAATAAACGTATCCATATGAATCATATTAGGCAGGAAGGCTTTGGAGCAAATTTATTTAAAGCTCATATTTGAGTGTGTTTCTATCTTCTGGTGTGTTTATCTTCAATGTTTTTCTTGCGTTTGAAGATTGATTGATTGATTTCTATTTTGGGTAAGAGAAACTGACATTGAAAGACATTGATGCTAAGTCAAGTAAGCAAATTAAAGCATAATGCACGGCTCGCCCCGTGGACCTAATTTTATAAAGAGAATACATGATTATACATACACTCATCAGTAACAAGGTTATTTTGACGTTATTACTGTCAAAATGTTCGATCAGTTCCCGATTTGAGCCGTTCTGATGATCAAGCCTAAACTGGTTATATTTTGTGTAAATTGGGTGAACTACTATTTGTCATTTTGACACGGTGGTGCAAAGCAGACATCAGCAACCTGTTCTAACTGCGTCACAGAACTAACAACTACATTGCGTGTGTCATGCTAGAGTCAGGTAACATGATGAAGATCACATTTAAGCAGTGGTGAAAGTAGGGAAGTTGTAAAAATGTGATGGTTTATAGAAGGAATGTGTTTTTTTTTTACTTTTTAACACCAGCCTAAATCTTTTGATGGCTTGCTGCACATGGGTGCTAGCTTTTAGGTGATGAACAGGTGGCGTTTAAAAGAAAATGCCGGGGGGGTATTCATTGATTGCAATCTGCCATGCAACTAAACCCTGCACACTGGTCCTTGAAATAAAAGATGTGATTACTCATCCCACCAGTGCTTTAGGAAACCCATCAGACAGTAGTGGCTGTGACATCAGTAATTGCGTTAATACTGTGTTAAGAAACTATCAAGAGTTGTTACCCTTTTATAGAAGGAGTACGTTGGTCTCCCTACCTTCAAGATACATTGTGTGTTAAGCCCAATTTAAATGACTATATTTGAAAGTTAGCATTATTAGTCTTACATTTGATTAGCTTTAAAGGTCACCTATTATGCAAAATCCACTTTTTCATGTCTTTTATACATAGAGTCGTGCAGTGACGCGTCCTAAAACCCGGAAGTAAGCTGCACATGCGTACCTTCTGGTTCCCTCGACAAAAAAGCAATGCAATTTCTCCATACGATTTTGGAAAATAGCTCGAAATAAGGTCTACCCTACTTTTATCATTTTCAAATAATAAATCTATCGATCATATATCATATAGATTTATGATTCGATATAAATATATTCTGAAAGTGTCGGGAAAAAAGATTCTCTCTCTTTTTGTCCTGATCCATTTATATAAAAATGTAAATGAGCTGATAAGATTTTGGCCACATTATGATGTCATAATGTTTTTTTGGCTTGTGTAACCATTAGCCAATCACCAACCAAGGTAACCCCCCCCCCCCCCCACACCTTATCACCTGAATCTCCTCCTGGAGCACCCTTGTGTTCTTTTTAACCAAATATCTCTCAGAGGGGCGTGGGGAGGGGCTCCTTATTTTCATCTAAAGTTACAGACAGAGAATCAGCACTTTTGAAACAGGGCTGAAACAGAGGGGTTTATGGGATGCTACAATTATCTGTTTGGTGTTTGGAGCCAAACACTTCAGAAACATGTTTGTATATATCTGAGACCTATAATATATTGATTCAAAACAGTATAATAGGGGAGCTTTAAGTCATTAAGTAATACTTATTCAAGCATCGCAGTACTCCATGGCCTCACTTATCCGGAAAAATAGTGCATGTCACACTTTACTCTGATAACACACAGACGCAGACATAGACTATAGTGCTGCGTATTTGTCAAATTTGACAAAAATCCAAATAATTCATACATGACCTTGTGCAGCGCCGGTGCTTCAGTCCTCTGATGAGTACATGTCACAGCAAAGGCTTGTCTAATAAGTGATGCATTGGAAAGCCTGGCCAGAGGATCCCTAAAGCAATTATTTTGTAATTGATGTAGCAACATAAAATGGCTCTCAGTGGGCCAGGCTGATTAGGTTGTTTTTTTTGTTGCCGTCTAGCTGCAAGCCTCTCACAAACAGTCACTCACCAGGTGGAATGACACCACACAGTCACATCCAATTATCCCATTAAGCCAGACCGCATTCTCGTGTGTCTCAGTGTGTCTTTCATGTCGTCTCTAAATGTCTGTTTGCAGTCCAGAAGGGTTTTCTTATTAATATTTAAGTCTGATTATGGGCTATCACTTGCGTTGATGCACATTGGTGAAAACAAACGCAGACAGAGTTGATTTCAGAGCATTGAATGCAATCTATAATTTATTGTTGTGAAAACGCCCAGAAACTATTTTTCTCTTCCTCTGTGCCCCCTTATTTTACTTCACAGCACTCGCAGACGTGTGGACTCTCAGGAGTCAATGCAAATGTCCTGATCCACGTACTCCGCTTACATATTATAATAAAGCAAGTACAGCATCATACATTATGAATTCAACATTGTGTTAGATTTCCATGCAGCTTCCCAGCAGTACTAAACCAATGCATACCGCACTGTGTGTAGCATACGCTTTAGTAATCTGGCATTAATGATAATGCTCTGAAACGAGCACACAGTGTGCTTTTGATGACTTGTGAGCAGCATTTCAAGTCAAGTAACTGTGTTTTGTTGTGCTGTTTCACCAGTGTTTATCATGGTGCCCTGTGTGATTTTTGAAGGAATATTTCCATAATAAAAGTAAAAGTGTTGTCCAAGCCAGTCCCTCTTCCTTCATGCTGTTTCCTTCCACTCTGTATGCTTTGACTTGCAAGGCCACACTTATCTTGTGTTTTCTAGGACACATCTTCTGTGACTTTAGAAAGAGAAATACATAAATAAAACTGAGTTGACATTGATGTTTTTTTTTTAAGTTTGCCTGGAGTTAAATGAGTTATTTGCAAATCGGTGTTGCCGTGCTGATGGTGGTGCTACAATATTTTTAATATGCTCATCTTAAAGTTCAAAATAAGGTAAAATAGCTTTAAAATGACAAGATACAACTTTCAATGCTGCTTATTTGTCAATGCATGAGGGATAGTCCAATAATACAACATATACTGTGGTGAAACACTTGAGAGATTTATACTTTACTTGAGCATTTACATTTTTGCTACTTTGTACTTCTACTCCACTACAACTCATAGGTAAATTGTGTACTTTTACTCCACTACATTTATTTAATACCTTTAGTTACTGTGCAGGTTTGGATTAATGATGTAAAATAAATCAACACAATTTATAAGCTTCTCTGCAGAAGAAAAAAAGTAATTCAAACTAGCTGCACCTTTAGTTTTGATAAACTCATTTGATAAATCTGCTTATTGAGTATTGTTGGTACTTTAGGTATATTTGAATGTTCATACTTGTTTTACCTGAGTAACATTTTGAATGCACGATTTTTACTTGTAACAAAGTATTCCTACACTCTGGTACTTCTACTTTTACTTGTGTACAAGATCTGTGTATTTCTTCGACCTCTGCATATACATCGTATAGATAATGACACACACATTTAAAAAATACTATATTATCTTTTAAAACTCGTACATTGATGGTTTTTCAGAATAATCATTTATTTTTACAATAACAAGGTTACATTTCCCAGATTTGTATAGCGTGTTTGCAATATGAACATTTGACGGTATACTATAACGAAAAATATATTCATAATTATTTATGATAGACATTTTGTAACATGCCAGCCAGTATATTTTACTTCTATCTTTTTTTAACTTCATTTTACCAATTAACATGCATTTTGTGATATTCCTCCTAAAACCTAGTATTGCCATGACTGCTTTATCTAGTAATCTATTTTATAATTAAAACAAGTTCACCCCAACCACCAAAACGTTTTTCCTTCATACTATCTCCCTCTTTCATTCTCTGCACATCCAACGTCGATGCGGCCTTCTTTCTAATGAATGGCATTCATCTGCTACCCTGAGTAATGTAATTTTACAATGCATCATAGCGGCTAATAAACTCAGGATTGATTTGTGCTTATACAAAAACACATCAGGCGGAAACCATCACATCAGTAATAAATTGATGCTGATCTGGTCCTGGGGACGGAGCAGCCAAATGCCAGGAGAATTTTATTTCTTTTTTCGTCTTCTCGGAGGCTCCTCAGTGGTGCCATCGATCTCGCTGCAGTAGAGCCTTTTGTTCTCTGGAGTAATAAAGCAGCGTATTGATTTATTGGCAGGCGACAGTTACCTTTTGCCTCCTCCTCCTGTTCTCTGTTTCGTTTCACTGTCGGGTCCCTGGGGAGGAAAAGTTTGGTCGGTATGGAAGCTGCACACTTTGCTTCAGTACATTGCCCGTCTATACTGACAGTGACATTCAAGCGCTCTGCGCAAGTACATTTAATTATTGAACCAGTGTTAGAAAGAAGTGTAAATATGTCTGTTGTTTTTCTGACTCAAATTTCAAAACAGGCCTTGTGATGATCTCCACTCTTGGATTAATGATCTCCTTGGGTTGTCAAAACAAGAGTGAGCATCTGTAATTGTGCAAAATGAAAGCAGAAATTAATGAAGTGACAGATGGGAGAGCAGAAGCAACCTGACTCAGCTAGATTTCAGTCTTACTAAAATACCAGAATGCCACAACCCTTTGTTTTTCTCAGCTTTCTTTAGTCAGAGTGATGACATGTTCTCCAAATGAACTCCCCTGCCCTGTCTGGCTTCCATCATTAAATGAGAGTTTCCCTAAGCATTGATTTAAGACTTCCAAGGTCACCATCAGAGTGCATTTTCTGCCGTTGGGTAATATTTCCCTTCAGGCTGACACAAAGCCCAATGAAAAACCCAAAGTAGCAGTAATCACAAACCGAGAATTGCATCGAGCAGGATTACAGTGAATCGGGTGGGCTTTTCTTGCCTTTGATACCTGATTGACTTCTAAAGGTCAGAGCTTCTCTAATCAAAGGTTGCCTCCTCACACCCACTCACACTGTCATAAGGAAAGCTGCATTGACATACTGTTGGAATAAAACATTACCATAATGCATTAATAACATCTGCAGGACAGATTTCTCTGGTAATTGCAATATGAGCAGGATGCTTTTAAAAAATCATAATTATGGGTACGCTACCATGGGATCTTGTTTTTCTGATGGAGAAGGACCACATATTGTAGGGAGGGCAGATTTGTTTTTCTGACTTCCATTTCCACTTCTCTTTGCAAAACACCATCTCTATCCCTAATTACTCTCTCTTTGCTGATGTCTAAAAAAAAGTGTTGGTTACGATAAGTATAATGTTTTAGTATTTTACTTGTGAGAGCAAGAATGTGCAATGCAAATGTATTCATATAGCACATTTTAAACCCGAAAGAATATTACACAGTAACACAATGAACGTATACTAAAAAAAAGATTAGTTTGCTGTTTTGTGGTTTATGCCATTCCTGTGCACGGAGATTCAACAATAGTTTGCCAACTAGCTGCAGAACACTGTTTGTTGGACATTTAATGACTTCAGAGTTGGAACAAAGTCACCACACACTCTCACAAGCAATCTGTCACTCACTCTTACTGACCTGCTCTTTTCATGGTTTGGTGAAGCAAACCACGTATAATTGACATGGCTGTGTTGAGGAAAAGACATTCTGACATTTGCTAACACATTCCGGCACTCGCACGTCTCATCAAAGTCTACTCATCCATGTACAGCCTTCTTCCAACGTAACTTTTGACATGACTTGATTGGAGGAACCGACACATTTATGTGATGATTTTTAACCTTCCCAGGTGTTTAATTTACCTTTGGTCTTCACTGTCTCTAAGGCACAGATTAGGGGCTTAATTTTCGACATAGTGTACAAAGGCATCAAAGGGTTTAATCAGTGAAAGAACTAAACATCCACGTGTGTGTATCTCATTAACAAATCAACAAGTAATCTTGAGACATTATCAGCTCGTAATTAAAGTTGTCCGATCATGCAAAATGCACCTTTTGATGTCTTGTATAAATAAATGTGTCCCCGGTGTGTCAGGGAACTCACAACGTGTCAGAAAATACAACCCTCTCTCTTTTCCTCCCTACCCACATCTCCAAAAGACGGGGGTACAACGGAGCTGATCCAGATTAACACTCAGAGCCAGAGGTTGCGCTAGACTTTTTCACTGCCCGTTGACGGACAGGATCGTGAAATGTCTGTCAAAATTCAGTATTACCCGTCGGCCTTTACACTCTGCTTTCAGATTTTTCCGTCATTGTTAAAAAAAATCCGTCAGACGGAAAATATTCGGTTAACGCGACCTCTGCTCAGAGCTGACCTGTATTGGAGCGAGTATGTGTAAAAAAGCAGGAAATAAAAAAAGGAACTCACCTTGTGGTAAACCCGCAAGAGAAAAAGCATTTGAGCTCCATGTTTGGAACATGATATGGCGTTTAATAATGGCAGCATTTAGCTGCATCTGAGCAGAGTTGACGGCCTTCTCGTCACAGACCTCACTGCTTGCCTTGCCATGCTCAAAAGGGGGCGGGGCCAGCAGAGAATCAGCCATTCTCTAACAGGGCTGAAATAGAGGGATATGAGGGATGTCTAAAATGCATGATCTGTTTGGTATTTTGAGCAAAACACAACATAGACATGTTTTTTATATATTTGTATATATCTGAGACCCATAATATATGCCTAAAAATAGCATGATAGGAGATATTTTAAATAAATGAGAAGAAAGACAATGAGTATGCCCATGACTGATATAACCTACTGCCGAACCATGCTGTTTACAGTTTATGTTCAGACCCTGTGTCCAAGGTCCTTTGTAAATGGACTGCTTTTAAACCTGCTAAGCCCCGAGCCTGTTTTTCAGGCTTGAGGCTCGAAAATGACATGCCCAGAACAAATGACTATATATTCACTTCTAAAAGGGGTACATTAATAATCTTTGTTCTCAAAGCAATGATAACCTGTGAGTTCAATGTAGAAAAGTCAGAATCAATATAGACTTTTTTATTTGAAAATTGAATAGTTTCCGTCCAAAAAAAAACATTACTTATAGTGAAAACCACCCTTGAATGATGGGATAGTAGCCAAAAACCTTTAGGAATCCAAAATATAAGTATAAGTACCTTGTATCAAGATTGATGCAAAACAAGTGAAATTTGACCTTTTTAGAGAGGTTTAGAAATATAAAACCATCTCTGGGTACATTTGGGTGTATTTGCCGTGTCTCTGGAACCCATTGGCCGATTCTGATGATTGACACCAGTTTTTAACCGTTAGAGCCAATAGAATCGAGGGGGGGGGGTCCCTAAATCCCCCTAAACATTACCATTGAGGAGTTAGAGTGATGCGCACGCAGTTTGCCCAAAACCGAAAGCTATGTTACACTCTAATGAAAAATAGGTTTATTGCCATAAAAGTTATGATGGATTATCAAGTGACACAGAGACATTGGAATAACTTTCAGCAGTGTTTATATGCGTTTTAATGCCGTTGAACAGAACTTTTGATCAGAAAAGGGCAAAGGTAAGACGTATTTGCCGTTTTGACCCCTTAAAATGAAGTTGTGTGTTGTCTTTCGTGGCTTTCGCTGCCGTGAGTTCTGGTCGCACAGTGATTATACTTATACCAATGGAATCTCAGCTTTAATATGATATCTAGTGCAGATAGCATGAAGTATAACATATTGCAACCGTGAGTTATGTGCTATGTGCGTTAGCACTCTTTCGCTTAGTGCTAATTCAGTGTTACCCTTGTGTTTCGTTTAGCTAAAAATGGTTAATATCGTCAGTTAGCTGAGTTTTTTCCCGTTAAGTGGGTATGACACATTAACCCAGCGTTTCTCAAAGTGTGGGGCGCGCCCCACTGGTGGGGCGCAGAGATGTGATAGGTGGGTCGCTAAAAAAAAAAGAAAAAATTCTAATTTTTTTTTACATTTTTTTTTCACATTTATTTATTATTTATACACTGGTGGCTTATCAAAACAACGACCCGCCCGGGGTGCAAAACGTATCAATGAAAAGCGACCCTCTACCACACAAAACAACACCTGTAGATAACCCAATTTGTGTTCTTTGAAATTGAAAAGGATATTGCATTGTGTTTGTTACTTTCGTTGCAGTTGTATGTCTTAAGTGTAATTTTGCATGCTTTTATTTTGAAGGCAAGTTTACGCTGTTGACAGTTGTTGTTGCTATGGAAACAAGAAACGTTTCACAGCGGGCGGAACTTGTCATAAAGTCCGCGATAATAAAGCCCACCCATTTAGAGGGAAGATATGATTGGTCAATTGTACTGTCATTTGACATTACTCTCGTTCAGTTACTATAGCTGGCCCAGCGCCATATAGATAGAAGAGTTACGACACCGGAAGTCCAAAAACGGTTATCGTCACGTGGTTCATGTAGACGAGTATCGTTCCCCGGAAGTTCATGGCGGGCAATGTGAATGCATTGATAACAGGAGATAGAACTACGATTAATTATTAGTGAATAAAGGTTTTGATTTGCAATATTTATACAACAAATCGATATGTGTATGTATTTACATCAATATGTTTTAAAAAATAAAATCGAATTTGCTAATATTAAGTGATAATATTAGGATTAGTGTGAACTAGTTTACAAGTTACTAACAGTGCCTTGTTAAAGAGCCTGTTGCTGTTTATTTATAGCTTTGAATTCTTTCAAACCAATATTATCTTCTTAAACTTGTATGGTAGTCAGGAGCATCACTTTCTAATGTGTATTGATACATTTAGAGGGAGGGGATCTAAAGTAATGCTTTACAATTCAGATTAGATTCATTTCTACCATTTTCTTAAATTCATGGTAGTTTCAGTAATCCCCTGGTAATTGAGGACACAAGTTATCTAAATGACTAATGTCATCTTTATGGCTTTCAGAAAGGACAGGAGACCGACAGGTGACTATCAAAGGACTAGCAGCAGCAGCAGGACTAGCAGCATATGATGATAATGATGATGTTAAATGTGTTGTTTTAGGAACATCCATTGCAAATACATGGAATTCAATAAACATTGAATAGCATATCATGCAGTTTGTCGGTGCCTTTTCCTCCGTGTTGTCCTGGTTTGCTGTGCTGCCTCCGAGTAGCCACCATGGTTTGATGTGCTGCCTGGGGATGCTCAAATCGCTCAGAGAAAGGAGTACGAATGTACGGCTTCCCCACTGACACCGAGCGGAGGAAAAAATGGCTGGCTCAAGTCAGCAGGAGCAATTTCACGACCAACAGCAACACAATATGTGATGTAATTATATACAAACACTGCATTTGCACTTTTTCATAAAACGAAAACCACACCATTGGGAAAGCTTAATGTTTTCTTTAATACAAACAAATAGGGAAAGGCTTGAAAAACACAGAGTTGAGACTCAGGGTGCAGGGTGAGGGTCTCAGTGCAGGTATTCAGGCTCCATTGAATCCCCCTCTGGTTCTTGTGCTGAAAGAGGGAGTAACAGACAGGAGAAAGGGTTATACACACACAGCACACCTATTGGACGGGAGATAAGGTGTTTACTTATATAAAACAGTAGTATTAAACGTACCTTGTGTTTTCACTCTCACTTAAGTGCCTCTCCCTTTGCCATCAATCCAAAATCAGCTGAGCTGCAACATTATACAGACAGGTAATAATCAACAGAATCACAAGGACACAATATGGCTCTGCTAAAAACACTCACTCTTACACGCACCAAAGTTATATTTATCTAATATTTAACTCCCTCCACCCCCGCATCCAATCCCGTTTAGAAGCCCCTCTTCTCTAATTCAACATGTTGGACGAAATTACATTAAGAGAACGGAATTTACCATTACAAGGCTGTTCAACGTGTGTTGCTAACTTGCTTCATCTGTTATCTGTAAACGTTCCCTAAATCTACTAATTTAGGGATAATCCACTGACATCCTTTAATACACATGTTCATTTGAATCAGATGTACTGATAATATCCGCAATATAAATCTTTAAACTTCTTCTTACCTTTAAAAGTCCATCACGAACGGTGTATTATGCTGCAACTCCACAGCTCTGCCAGCCTTGGCGCTAACTTCCGGGGAACGATTGAGAGGCTCCACGATCCGCCATTGCTGTAAAAAAGTGGTCCATTGGAGTGAACGGAGATGTCGTAACTCTTCTATTAAATAGCTCTGAGCTGGCCCTCTGTGAATTCATAGCTGGACGTCCAATCAGCTCCTGTCTTCACAGACTCGCAGAGAGGAGCTTCTTTCATTTAACCCTTCACATTCAAACAGAAACTGAATAGGCAGATTCAAAGGATCTATTTCTTTGGAAATGTTATTTTAAATACAATTTAATCAAGTTATTTTTGGTAAAACTATTGACAAATATTACTAAAAACATATTTAAAAGAAATATATAAAGAAAAATATAATTTGTTTTTAAATATTATTTTGTAGAATATCTTAGGCCCTCAGAGACAGGCTCGCCACTGGTAAAAATCTCTCATACACACGTGTGAAACGCTCTCACAGACACACACAACAGCGTTGCAGTCGGGAAGAAAAGCAATGTGGAGCGAGAGAGCGAGAGAGCAAGAGAGAGAGCACACCTTTATCTATTTAATAAAGTTGTACAAAATAAAGTAAGAAATCATTCCAATGTGTACTATAGGACAGTAAAAAGTTTAAAAGGGGAGTGATTAGTCAAATATGCATAAATAAAAAGAAATAATGCTAACTAGGTAACATAAGATAAGAATAAACAAGTTTAAATGATTTGTTGTGATCATATTCTAAAGATGTTTGGATTATTGAAAAGTATACAGCTCCCTTTCATCTGAGTGTTGAGAGCTGTATCCATAAATTCATGTTGGGCTCAAAGTAGGGCTGCTCGATTATGGCAAAAATCATAATCTCGATTATTTGGGTCAATAATTGATATCACGATTATTAAAAACGATTAACCATTTACTTTGAAAAACATCAATTTATTGAAGAAAATATTTTGAAAAGTATGTTTTTAACAGTTGATTACCCTGAACTTTAAGTGTAATTCAACTGAAAAACCTATTTAAAAAATAAATAAAATCGTTTTATTTCGATTATGTTGTTTTCATAATAGTTGCAAGCCAAAATCGTAATTGCGATTAAAATACGATTTAATTGAGCAGCCCTAGCTCAAAGTGCACCAGATTGATGCATTCAACTTCAACATTTAAAAAAAATCTTCCTGGGGGTGCATGCCCCCGGACCCTCGAGGATGTGACGTCCACCACCAAATAAAGCAGGTTAAAATAATTAAATTGCATACATTTTATATTAGTAAACACTGAAAACGGGTCCCACAGACCCAAACAGCACTCAAAGGTTAAAGGTAGCATATAATAATGTCAAAATGTGCTAAATATATACACTGCAAAAAAACAAAAAAGAGGAGTAAAAGTAGCTCACGACTTGTTTTATTTTTTGAAAGTAACCCTCATCCTAAAAAAAGTTGGCGACCCCGTTATAGAACGATACATTTGACCATTTTAAGCTTGGCCTACCATTTTATTGGAGCGATGAGGAACAGGTGGGGCTTGAAAAGGCCCACCTGTTCAAAGTGGGGAATGACAGAAAAAGTTTGAGAACCACTGCATTAACCTGTTAAGCACTGAGCCTGTTTTTCAGTTCTCAGGCTCGAAAATGACATTTCCAGAACAAATAACCATATATTCCCTTCTAAAAGGGGAAAATTAATAATGTTTTTTCTCAAAGTAATGATAAACCTGTGAGTTGGATGTAGAAGAGTCAGAATCAATATAGATGTTTTTTAATTTTAAAGAAAATTCAGATTGAACAAAAAACTGTAAATTATAGTGTCCGTCCAAAGATTCTTTTTTACTTATAGTGAAAACTAACTTGGATGATGGTAAGGTAGACTAAAAGCTTTAGGAATCCAAAGTACAACATATAATAAGTACCCATCAAGAATGATGCAAAACAAGTGACATTTGACCTTTTTTAGAGAGGTTTAGCAAAAATAACTCGGGTGGTCATGGCTGTTCTTACCGTTTCTCTGGAACCCATTGGTCGATTTTGGTGATTGACATCTCTTTTTAGAGCCAAAAGAATCAAGGGGGAATTTCCACATACACACATACCTTACCATTGAGAAATGAGAGCTATGCACACACAGTTTTGCATGAGAGCAAACCTATCTCTCGCTCTGACATCTGGAAACAGAAAAGCAGGTTTATTGCTTATGGATTATCAGAAATCATTTCAAAGGGACACAGACACATTGGATTAACCTTCAGCAGCGTTTTTATCGTTTTAATGCCATTGAAGACCACTTTTGACCAGACAACGACAAAGGTAAGCCATTTTGCCGTTTTTAGCTATCTAGCGCCACATGTTTTGATGTCTGTTCTTGTTAATATCTTTGCGAGTTCTTATCATGGAGTGATGATGTATGTACAGATGTAGCGCTTCGTTTCAGACGCCTACCCGGGCGGGTCCGTGATCTGCACGGGGTGGGCCCCTGCTGAAAAGGAAAACCCCCCCGCAGGACTTTAAACGCCCCCTTGATAAATACATTTAATTATAATGAAACCAGCAGCAATGGATCATGGATCCACCAGGGGGAGCCGTGAAAAGCTTCCACACTGGAACTCATGTGAAATAAACAGCTGATCTACAGGGATCTGATATAGCGGATATTTGTTAAGATCCATATATGTCACGGATAGGATCACATTCTGTGCTTAAGTAAGAGACATGTAATCATTTACTAAACATCACCATGTTTTTATTTAACAAAATAATGTGTAATTCACGTTGGCGTAAGTACAACACCATCGCTATGTTTTTAGATCAGGAAATGCATCCAGGGTCAAACAAACGATGTTCGATCGTGATCCTCGCGATCATTTAATGTATCATATGTTCGCGAGTTGAAATTAATGCACTACATTTAATCCACGTGAGTTTACAACAACGACAATAATCGCTTTGTTTTTATATCACATCCGACGCAGCGGCTCTCTACCGATCATCCTAATCTCACGGGCAAACAATAATATGTACAGTGTTAATAGTGTACTGTATTATTAGTGTCTAATATTACTGCTATAATAATCACACATTGAGTTGTTGAAATCAGACCGTCGTTTTTTTTAAACGCTCTGAATGAAACGGCAGCTCTCAGGTGATCAGCTGTGTGTTTACACAATAACATATGCATAGTAATTTAATACCTTCCAACACACATTGTAAGAACAGTTCTGTTTCATATTAGTGTTGAGAACCGTATCCACAAATCTACTAATTTTGCCCTCAGTGCACCAGATTGATGCATTTAACTTCAATTTAAATAAAAACATCTTCTGTTGTAACAACAATAACATTATAAATAGTAACATAGCATGGTATTGCACATGTACTGTAGCTTTGAGTGTTACTGGCCTGAGATTTTTTTATTACATGAATGAAGGTGACTGAGGCTTTTTAATATAAACTTTTCAGTGTCCCACATTTTGCACAGAACTGTCCCACATTAGGAAAACAGATTGTCTGAGACAACTTGGCACTAAGAGTACTAATATGTCTACCATATCTTGTATGAGTTTACTATCTGCATGTTCTCTTTTGGTTTGATTAGGACACATCCTGGGGATTTCAGAATGTTACTGGATTTTGATTTATTGTATCGGCTTCATGTCGCAATATATTCCCGAAGTCTGAAATGCAAAAATGTTCCACATTAGGGCAATTCACCCTTCATTTTGTTTATTTCTAACGAAATAAATGTGGTTTAATCCATCATGAAATTAATGTAGGCTATTTACTTAGTACATATCTGACATTAACGATTAACACACTGTTCATACTGCTCACAGGCTGATATCTAGTGTATTCATACCCCTCACTGTTTATTCATCATTCAATTCATTATATATTTTATTCTGTAGATTGTGAACATTACTTTTCACTTTACTGCTTGTTGCACCTGGTTAGAAGCTAAACTGCATTTCGTTGTCTCAGTACCTGTAATCTGTGCAATAACAATAAAGTTGAATCTAATCTTGAGCAGGAACTAATGTAGGCTATTTACTTAGTATGCCTACATATCTGACATGAACGATTAAACACGTTTGTGCATTCTTTATGAATGCAAACCGAGTCATTTCGTTTATTTTTAACGAAATAAATGTGATTTAATCCACATAATTTACTGTGTTAATTGTTTACTTAGTATTGTTTAACTTGAATGTTCTTCACTTTTTAAATGCCTCTGTGATGTGCTGCTACCCATTTCCCCTCGGGGACTAATAAACGAATACTATGACATTAACAATTAAACACATTTGTGCATTCTTTATGAATGCAAACCGAGTCAAGCCGACTCTAATAAACGAATACTATATATTGAACGTCTATTGAATGGCCTTTGTATGTATACAGTACAGTATAGCCCAACCATTTACACCTTCCTTTTTTCCCGTCAAGAGTTTGAATTGGAGAAAGGTAATCGGTGGTGCTTTTATAGCCTATTGCATAATAACTGTGTGATTTATATTGCTTTTCAAATGCATATGGCCACCCATTTACACGGCTCTTCCCGTCAAGAATATGAATAGAACTTAGTTAGATCACTTTACATTTCTGCGAATGAATTTTTAATCACACACGTCTCCCCATCCCGAAAATAAAAAGAGGAAACAATTTTCAAGTTCAGTTTTCACCATTTTATTTAAAATAACTGACAGTAACAGACACATGCTGTAGGCCTATCTGCTGCGTAAACCAGGACGAGCGATTTCGGGATCTGTTTTTCTGGGGCTCCTCAGTCTCTCGTTTACCCGGTTCCTGATCTTATGCCACTGGTCAATGTTCAGATTTGGGAACCGATTGGAAACATAAGACTCAATCTGTTGCTTCACATTGAGGGGAAGAGGCATTTTCCCATTGGTCCCAGTCCAGTTGGTTATTTTCACCATTCTCCCATATGTTACAAATGGCGTTATGGCCATGAACATATTAGCAGCATAGATCTCAGGGCGATGCTGTCCCTTAAAAAAGCTGTCCTGGTAAAAACTTTCCTCTCGTTCTGAGGAAACAGCCCTGGTGGGTTCATCAGGAGTGACCGCCGATACTGAGACAACGAAATGCAGTTTAGCTTCTAACCAGGAGCAACAAGCAGTAAAGTGAAAAGTAATGTTCACAATCTACAGAATAAAATATATAATTAATTGAATGATGAATAAACAGTGAGGGGTATGAATACACTAGATATCAGCCTGTGAGCAGTATGAACAGTGTGTATGAATATGCTAAGATATATAAAGTATGAAAACGGTAGGACCATACCGTTCTCCAGCCCCAACCCCCCCATGTTTCATATGTATGTTGGGGACCCTTTGTTTAAAACTAATTGGCCATCGGAATGTGTGGAGTCACATTCCACAGCTCTCCCCCCTCCTGTGATCCCCCGCACACAGAGAGAGAGGGAGATCGCTCTTCTGGAGTGAAGAGAGCTGAAATATTGATATTGCAAGTTAGAAACGTAAAATGCATTTTGACAGACACTTGGGGGAAATATGCTGCATTTTGAATGTCCGATAGTCCACCATTAACACCTTAGTCCGTCTCGTCTCATCAACGAAAACTAAATATACATGACATACTTTGATTTAGTAGATTTCGCATGAGAGCAAAAGGAGAATATCCGTGTGTAAGAGTGAAAATGTATGTATGTAAAATGAGAATATATGTGTGTAAGAGTGAAAATATGCTGCATTTTGAATGTCCGATTTTCCACCGGAAATATCAAACATTTAATAAAAGTGAAAAACAATGAACAAGAGTTAACGTATTCATCATAATTAATTATATTTATTTCGTTTGGATGTAGGTGATCTTCTACTATATGAACATTTTGGACCCAAAATCACAACATATATGTAAAAACAAATTTTGAAAATGATTTTATTTTTCACAACACAAACATACACAACGAAACCATTTAAAAGCTGGAAATATATACATGGGATGTGACTATGATAATGTGAAAGTTTGATTGAGGTAGCATGGGATTTCATTCTGATAAGGCAAAAGTGTTATTATAAATATAATACAAATATATATATATATACACATTATGTACAAAAATCTGTTTTTTCTGTCTTTATCTGTGCCACGCTTCAAAGCGGTTTCTGTCAACTACGACACAGAGGGCAACATCACAGATTCCTCCTCCTCCATGTCAAAAAACAAGCTTAAAGCTTGACTCACGTTCAGAGTTCTCTTCATCATAGTTGAGTCTTCAAAACTCTAAATATATCTAACTATATCTACATTTTCAATGTTTGTTTGTCACTTTACTTCAATCGCAGTCTCCCGCAGCCTCTCTTCGTCTCCCGCAGCCTGTCTTCGTATATCTTCGTCTCTCTCCATTTCCCGCCGTCTCTCTTCGGTTCCCGCCGTCTCTCTTCGGTTCCCGCCGTCCCTCTTCGTCTCTTTTCGTCTCGTTTCGTATCACTCCATTTACCTGATTACCTCACCCCTTCCTGGTAAATACATCCTGTTGAGCAGAATCTACAGTTTCCAGTATTTTCCGTTTCATAAAATGATAAAATACGGCGAAAATATTAAAATATGTGCTTCCATTATTCATACTTCTGAAATATATCTGTATTAACTTTATATCATCGTATGTCCGTGTTTATTGGGTATTTTTGCATGAAACAAAGACTGGCATATAGTTTCGAGCCAGTACTTTCGACAGAAATACACATATACATCCTGTTGAGCAGGATCTACAGTTTCCAGTATTTTCCGTTTCGTAAAATGATCAAATATGGCGAAGATATTCAAATATGTGCTTCCATATTTCATACTTTTGAAATGTATTAACTTTATATCACCGTGTTTACTGGGTCTTTTTGCATGAATCAAAGACTGGGATATACAGTAGTTTCAAGCCAGCACTTTCGACAGAAACACACGGCAATGTTGTCCGGACTGTTGTTTTTATGCGGCACCGGCTTGAACAGGTCATGTGATCTGATCACGCCGGCGTGACGGTCGACTCCAAAGGGTTAATATTAAATACATATAAGTATTTTTACAACTTGTATTTAGAAATACTCTGTTGTAATTATTGATGCATACATGTATTCATCCATTTAATGTGGCATCTGCTATAATGGGGTTAATGTATGATATTACTTAATAATACAATACATTATAATATATGATATGATAATTACATTTTAGTTTTATTCATTTCTTATTTCATAGTTTCTCATTATTATTATTATTTTTTATCGCTCATCTTATTTTTGATTTTATTAATCTGTGTGAATCTGTGCTGTCCTGTTTTTCACTCTCACCCTGTTGCTGTTTGAACTACTGAATTTCCCCACGGGATTAATAAAGGTCCATCTTATCTTATCTTAATGTATAAGTTGATTTACTTCAATCTACTGTACAATATTACAGGAAATATACTGCATAAAGCAAACTATATACTTTATTTGATCTAAAATATTGATGTTTCTACAACACCCATTGTGTATTTTGTGAATGAAGCGCCATCTCATGGTTAAATCCTGTAATTGAACAAATGGGGAAATTGGGCAACGCCCTCTAGCAATTTGGCAACACCCCCAGCCACTGGCATCCGCTGGGCTTTTGACTGGGACACACCCTTTTGAGTCTGATCTGGAGTGCTACATCTGTACCTATCAATTATGTGTCAGCTCACAATGCTAATCAATGGGTTGGTTGTGCAGTTAAGATAAGTAATAAGGGTGTTATGAGTGAGTTTCTGTGCAGTAATGCGTTAGCATTTTTTCCGCTCGTGGCTAAGGCAGAGCGTTAGCTTTGTGGGTATTAAAAAAAAGATCAGTTAGCTGAGTTTCTTCCCGTGGCATGGATATAAAACATTCATAGTTTATTGAATATTAAGATGCCCTCAGACGCTGTTTCCTGCAGATGACGCGTGGGGGGGTGTAGAACAGGTTAATAGGTTGTTAAATATTAAGAAGCCCTGAGACACAGTTTCGTGAATATTGTTGTGTTCGCCCACGGGGCAATCGGGCTTAACAGGTTAAAGTGTTGCCTCTGCTTGAATTTGTAATCTGCTGGTTTGGTAGACCTATTTCCCATATCAATTACATAACTAATTCCTATAAATGAAAAGGAATATTTTAAAATAAATAATTTATTGATACTCAAATCCTACCAAGCCAACTCCAGACTGGCGCATGGAAACATGGATATGGGATGTGTCGAGCCCAGTCTCACAAAAAAACGTGAAATAGAGACGTTGGTCGACAGGGCAAAACGTAGTATATTCACAAATAACCCTCTCAAGACGTGACATGGATACAATATTTTTGTCCTATTCATTTCTAATGACCAGTGCCTATGTCACGTGATCGCAAACTTTCCCAGTGAGAAAACAAACATGGCGGACACCCGATTAATCTTTAGTGGCAAATCCTAAATTGTAGGATAGTTTGCCCATTAAAATGCTTTTTCATTACATTTCTAGCTTTTACATTTAAGTTTATATTGTACTTTTAAAATCCACATACAGTGGATGTGTAGGATCTATAGTTTGATAGATATTACGAAGATTATTTGAGGCCCATGTTTTTTTTTACAAAATATTGTATCCATGTCACGTCTTGAGAGGGTTATTTGTGAATATACTACGTTGTGCCCTGTCGACCAACGTAGCTATTACACGTTTTTTGTGAGACTGTGTTGGATGTGTCACACACCAATGCAATCTGCTAGCAAAGTGTAAGAAATTAAAATCAATGTTTAATGACATAATTTAGTTTAAACATAATGTGAGCTTAAAGGTGGGGTAGATAATTTTGGAGAAACCAGCTCGAGTGCTCAAGAATTTGAAAATACACAACCGGAGAAAATATGCCACTTCTCCAACACACACGAACGCGTACATGACCATTGGGCAAGAGATAAGTTTGTGCACAGATGGAAGGCTGACAGGCAGTTAGGCCATCCAGTTATTTTAGCCGGGCCGGCTAAAAGTATTGGTCGTGCTTTTTACAGTACTACGGCTTCCACAGATGACATTTTTTCATGGATTTTTTGTCAAAGCACTTAAGATATTCATTGCTATCGGGATGATAAGAGCATTCCATGGAATATAAAAGCGTATCTCGAGCCGGTTTCTCACCTTTAAAAGTGTTTTATTCTGAAAACATTTCATTTCCGGTTAGCATTGGCTTGTGGCTAACGTTGTTGAAAAGCTTTATTGAAAGGCGTCTCCGTTGTTACAATGACGTAACTTCCGGTTTCACGCTATCAATGATTACGTTCCGTTAAAATGCATTAAATCAAAAGTCATAAATGAGTGTATGACGAGAAAAGGCGTGTGGAGTTATACAATGAACACACAACGTCTAAATCCTCTGATTTACGCGATATCGTACACAGAAGAACACAAGGAGGGAGGTTCCCCTTTTACGTCAAGAGCCGCCATTGAGAAGAGGAGCCAGGCATCAGATATAGACAGAGGTGACGAGATTTGCCTGCTCTCTCGTCTTCCCCCTTCCAACATGGCGCTGTGTTGCTGAATCGCTCTGTTTGTTTCAAAACCACGTTACTTAATTAAAGCACCCATTTGAACCTTTTCGAGACATTGTCTCTTATTTAACTTCCTCCTGGACGCAAGAACAACGAGCACAAATCAACAACAGCAAACAAGTGAACAACATTCACGTTGTCCAGGAAGAGAGGGAAAGGAAAGTATAAGTGTGTGTGTCAGCGAATTGTAATTACACAAAGCAATTTTGGAACCTAGGTGAAATACCTGTTTGGGGTAACCTGCTTTTAATGCAGGCCCACTCAATATTGATGGTGTTACTTTGTAGATAATACAATTAATTTGGCAAGATACAGTAGCAATGTTGTTGGACTTCAAAAGCAGTGATCCATGTTTTGGAAAGGGGTACATTTGCAGTTCTGCTATTGGGCTGCTTTCTAGGCTTGTTTTATTGGCCATTGAGCTGGTTTTGTCATACACACCTGGCAACTCTGTTACGCACGAACCCTCACACAAACCGATGTGATATTTTCAAGATGTTTCAATCACTGGTGGAAAAAAAAGAAACATGAATGCAAATATCTTGACTTAAAACTTTCATCAACAGAGGGTTATAAAGTTAGTTTTACTTCATGTTGTTCAGTCCGCCAACGCTTTCCCAGACTGGTATGGAGATCCAATTACAAGCCATAAACCCACACTAAAAGACAGTCTGGCGCTTACATGGCTAGTATGCTCGCTATCAAACTTGTACTCAACATTTAAATCGTGAAAAGCTCTGATCAGGTTCCGTGAGTGTTGACCTTTGTATCAAACTCATATTTTTATTAAACAGCTATGTGCAAAATACATTGCAGAGAGAGATCTTGTCAAACATTACCATTTCTCTCACTGGTCTTGAAAGTTTGAACAAATGGCCTACAATCCTGTCGTCTTCTCTGTGAACGTTTTCTTCGCTGTTCTTTTGCCATTTTGAGATTTAAATTTCCAGTGGAAGCTAAACAAAGTGTTTTAGCACACCACGTGACGTATCTGAACAAATCACATTGTCAGAAATTGACACCAGCCAATGAGATTTAGTTTTTTGATTTAAGACCCATTTGTACTTTCACGATTGGTTGCAAAGGAAATGACCATATTTGGATCCAATGAGAGTGTGCAGTAGTGATGTGTCGGTCGCGAACGAGCCAGCTCAAAGAGCCGTTTTTTGTTTAAGCAATCATACACGAGAGAGTACGCCTGTACTGGAGTACCAATAATACCAATTATTAGTACCAATAATGACGTTCAAGAACGGCCTCAAGTGTATGATTGCGATTCTATTACACAAACTATCATTGTAATCAACAATATCGTAAAATAATTTCATAATGTGGACTAATTTGCTCCCAAACCTACGCTTTTTGCTTGAGTTAATCTCCGTCAGAAAGTAGTTCCCATGGTAACGATACCAGATCAATCGAACACTCCTGCTACCCCGCTTACAGTTATTGATATAATTATAGTAAATAATATATTATTGAAAACAATTTATTGAAAACAATTCTTGAATTAAGCTATTTAAATATCTGAGTAATCACTGTGTGGGATTAGCGGAACAAATCAATCAGGCTGTCTATGGTGCTGAAACATTTTGGGTTCAGAATGAAGGTGGATGTTCATGCTGCCATTAAAAGTGCAATTCTTAAAACAGCTCTCCATGAACTCCATGCCAGACTTTTTTGCAGGTGTTGCTGTGGTGTTCACGGGTAGGACTACGTTATAGGAAGAGCTTTCCTCCAGTGGCCGTTTCATGGCGTGTCCCGGACCGGCAAAAAGCGCGTTGCTCCACGTTGTCTAGAGATGGAGCCCAGTAGCTGCGAAGCGATGACTCGTTTTTATGTCCGCTAACGGACATGATTTCTCTGGCCTCCAACCCTGCCTCCGCCAGCCGCTGTATGCCATACCATCCATCAATACTGAGGCCCCCCAACAAATCAAAATTAACTTTAAAATCTGACATTTTGTAGCTACCGATTTCAAACGAGAGACAATGTATAACAGTGTAACGGCTGTGTGTCGCTAAACGTCGCTATGGAAACCACACGATGTCGGCTCATGGAAGTAGTTTCGGTAGGCTAGTGGCGTGTGTAGGCCACTGGATACTTTGTGATTAGGCACGTTCTATTTGATCGTTGTTTGATCGTGGAATCAAACACGCCTATTGACCAATCAGAGAGCTTGCTCAAACCTATGTGTTATAGAATAAGTAATACAAGACAGAATGATATGATGATCTCCGCGCTACAGCTGCTCTGTGCATGCATGCAGTGACATGTAATATCCAAGGATTAGAGACTGTTGAATGCTCCTGCTTTGAGCATTGCAATACATTTATTTTTATTATGTTTTTTTATGATTAGAGACGGTTGGATGCTGCTGTTTTGAGCATTGCAATATATTTATTTTCACTATGTTATTTATTTATGATTATCCTTAGGCTCAGCAAAGATTTGATGTCAGCTGTTGCTGTCTTTTTTTCTATAGTTAATACTTAATAGTTACTCAAATATAGCCCTCCTGTTTACAGATAATTTTAAAATGTCCATACAGTATAGCCCCTTTTTTAAATGTCTATGCTTACGTTTTTATAGGTGTTGCTATCTGCTTTGTGTAGCGTGGTTCTACAAGCAAGTCAGTGCATTCATGGGGTGGTATCAGACAGTTACAAGGGTCTGTAAATGCAATGAAAACATTTGGCCACAGCAAATCATTTATATTCAACATGTAATTTTTACTTTTGAATACTTCAGTACAAAGGATGTATTGAATAATTTAAGTGATATGTGTACACATATAAATCATTAGTCAAAACAGGGCTACATTTGATTGAATTATAAAAGGTATAATATATGGTAAACTGAAGAGCCGGCTCATCTTGGTGAGCCGAGCCAAATTATCCGGCTCACCAAGAAGAGCCGGAATTCCCATCACTATTGTGCAGGAGAGACGGAGCTTTTGAACGATACCTCTGATTACATGGTGCAAACAGCGGTCACGGTACTTTACGCTTAGTTATTTTGGGGGTCATGGGCTGAAAAGTGGGAACCCCTGTTGTAGCTGACTTCTGCCTTTACTCACTTCCAATCTGCATTGTGTAGTAGCCTAAATCACTGTATTTGAGATGTCATATGTACTATAAATGATTGTCTTGCTCTGCCCAGGTTGCATCATTTCAATTATACACTAGTTTGCCTTTGGATAACAAGTAATGTTTAACTTAAACAAGGGCTGTTTTTTCTAAAAGATGGGCAGATTTAAAAAATATATAAGTTGTCTTTGAAAGGGATATAGGAGAAATGTAGGCTTGTGTCTCAGTTGATTAATCATTACTAATGGAGTAACATGGAGGCTAATCAGTTACCCCTCCAAGATCAGTGACAGCTTTAGATTGATGTTTACAGTGTATGCAACTACTTAATGACATTTTTAGAGAAAGCTAGCTAAATGAATGATGACAAATATTCCAACAGCTGGAATTTGTTATAACATGATGTTTTAATATCAATTTATCTACAAAATATTGACTTACACCACTGTATTCTTGTCTTCATGGAAAGTGCACTGTCACTAAAGCAAAAGAACATATAAAAGTTACAAACAAACAGACTTTACCATAACATGTCCATTCATTTGGCACTGGTAGTTGCAGTAGAAATGAGCAGAGTCATATTGAAACAGGATGGTTCAACTTTTTTGAATTGGAATTTGTAATGAAGAATTATTGTGTTAAAGAGTTTGTTCTTGTGCGTTTTCTCGGTGATCCACCTCATACTCATCATATAGCACTGAAAAAGGTTGCCACAAAACAGAAACCAAAACAACCCGATAAGTACAATCTTCAGCTGTCCACAGTCGGTTCTCTCCTGATTTACCCTACAGTTTGGTAATCCATAGAAAACACCCGTAAGCATCTCCACCCCACGGGCACTTCATATGTCCAGGAGTTCTCCTTGAGGCTGTGTACAGTCCCAACATCCCTCAAGTATCTGTTAACTGCATAACTTGGTGGTCTCGTAATCCATTGTGTTGGGCAGACGTGAGCTGAAAGCCTGTAAGGTGACATGGATGCGAACCACCTCGCTTGCAGTCATTTTGAGCCGGTGGCGCAGAAGACAAGCAAACAGGTCCAACCTCTGTTGACCAGGAGGGGACAGCCGGTTCACCCGGTCTCGAATTTCCATCAGCTGAAGCATGGCAGTGTCCTGGGACCCTTGGGTGTACGGGTAGTCCAGCTGCAAGATCAAGTCACGGATCGCATCCGGATCAAAGTGCATGCTGTAGCCAAAGACCTGGATGCTGTTGATCTTCATATAACCCAGGTTCCTAGCAGGATCTGTCACTTCTAACGGCTCGTAATATAAGCTGTCATTCACTCCAGTTTGAGTCTTTATCCTGCTCCGAAGGTAGATATGAATGGTTTCAAAGAATGTCTTCCACTTGTTGCCCAGTGTCAGAGTCCAGTTATAGCACTCGAAAGGCAGGTCCAACTTGGTGGCCTGCCAGTCTGGAAAATTGTTCTCATTGACAGGAATGTACCAGCTCTCTGAGTGGCTCCCTCCGAAGGGGTTGATGTAGAGGGTGAGGACAGGCTCCAGGGTACTGTTCTTTGTAAGGCAGATCTGGAGGGATACTCCCAGCAGCATGTGGACCATGTTGGACTTGTACTTGTTGCTCTTCAGCGTCAGCAGCATTCTCTTTCTCCACGATGGGTCAAACCAGCTGTTCAGTCGCATGTCATTGCTGATGAAGATTGCATGGACCTATCAGAGACAGACATGAAGACAGGATAGACTTACTTACTAAGCAGATTACAGAAAAAAACATGTTTTATGAAACTTTCGGAAAGGGTGTAGCAGGAGCCAAGTAAGAACCCCATTTTGTTGAGTCTTTTTTGGGCTTTCATGTTATGTCTGAGTTATTTGAATGGACACGTTCCAACTTGCAAAATGAACTTTAGTTGAAACACACTGAAGGTTTCTCAATTCTCTAATTTCGACTCCTCGGTCCTCCGGTAGTGACAAGGGGCCTCATTTATAAACGGTGCGTACGCACAAAAGATGGCGTACGTCAGTTTCTACGCACTGTTTGCGAATTATAAAAAACTAACTTGACGGGAAAATGTGCGGTCCTCCACACAAACTCTGCCCCATGTGTACGCACTAAGCACAAAGAGAGACGAGAAACTGCGACACCGTTGGCAGAAGGAAGAATGGAGAGAAATATGTGGAAATAATGCCATAAATAAAATGTTACCTCTCATGTATCATATATGAAGAATTCATTTGCAAACATTGATTAAAGCCAATCTTAAAATGATTAAACAAACGCCTGTTTGAGACTCCTCAGTGCACACAAAAACATAACTTGGAGAAATAAATAAATACGGAAATGTTATTGATCACACCTCGATTATATTCTCGACACAGGAGGTATGGAAGCTAAGAACACCACATGTGGTAAATTGTACAGCTAATATAACACAACACATTAGTTGTATTTCCTTTAACTGGTGGATTATGGTTATATAGTTGCTGATCGACAGCTGGCACACAAACCATCAAATACAAACAAATAATTCAGATCCAGTCGTCATGACTCCACTCCCGAGGGATTCCCCGGTAATTTCTTACAGTTTCTCATCATGGGGTGTCTCCTGTCCCCGGTACAAACACACTGCCTGATGAAGGTTAGGTTATGTGTATTTTTTTGTCATTAACCTTTTTCGGACCACTTATTTATTTATTTTGGTGACGATTCGACAGGCCTACATTACTCTCTTTATTTGTATACTTTAGTTTAGTAGATATCTACAAACAAAGAGTCGATATCTTTCTAAAACCATTTAGTGCTTCACATAATAAAATACACAACGGCCGTATCCTGATATATTATATGCTTTAGGAGCTGTAGGTGTGTGTGTGTTGTACAGTGTGTAGGTGTGTGTGTGCGTGCGTAGACGCGGCATGGTTTGGTGTCCTATGCTTACTTTTAATACTTGTAAATACAACTTTTGGCCCGTCATTTCATTTCCCCATTGTAGCGACCAGAGAGGGGGGGGGGATATATCCAGTCTCTAATAGTGTTGCATTATTATAAAAGCGCTCTCATACTTGTTTGAATCTGAATTGTATATATATATGTGTGTGTGTGTGTGTGTATATATGTCCGCATCTGTAGCCTGTTATTGTCTCATTATACCGCACTGTGAATGAATTCAAAGTAAATATATAGGTCATCATGAACACATCTGTCCATCAGACAGAGGGCTGCTGTGCCTCCTGTCATCATTAATGGACGTCTCTTTAAAATGACCGCTCAGAGGAGAGGATTTCTCATTTCTCTAACCGCCTGCTGCTTCCCTTCCTCCCTCCTCGGCTCCCCTCCTCGACTCCTCCGCTCGCATCTCCTGTGGGCGGGACTAAGACATGAGGATAGGAGTCGAGGAGGGGAATTAGAGAAATGAGAAACCTTCATTGAGAAATCAATATGTTTTTAAAATGCTCTGAGAAATAAAATACATACATCTATATTTGTACCTCTCATATTCCAACGTTTCAACTTAAAGCTCATGAACACACCAAAGCCAAAAGAATAGGAACATCTGAGGAGCATGTACATTTTGCACACTCAGTTCTTGTTTAGCCTTTGGTCTTCAATGCCATTGTGAAAGCAACAAAAAGCAATAATCTGCCAATTCCCAAATCAAGAATTACCCTTAAAGCTAACCTATTCTAATCAATGCACTACAAGCTGCCATGGATTTTCAGAACATCTAAAATGTATTTGAAAAGGTGGAAAAGTATGGGGAAACAATGAAGTTTCTCCAGAAAGGCAAGACTTTTTTAATGCTGAGTTGCTCACATAAGTGAATATATCCTGCCCAGGATACTGGTGTGAAAGAAAGCTCAGCTCATGCTGACTTGATTTAACAAAAGGCTAAAAGAACAATACCTCTAGCCTGCGGTCAGCTCTCTGCAGTAGGTAGCCCAGCTCCAAATCCTGGAGGTCCGTCTCAAATCCCAGGTAGTTCTCCGTAGAGTCAGCCACCATGGACCTGCAGGCCCCCTGCGTCAGGGCGAAGCCGGGGTTGCAGCTCCCACAGCGTGTGTGGTTGTCTGGTGCACAGGCAGCACAGGCCGAGCCTTCCCCAACGGAGCATGGCGGGGGCAGCTGACAGAGGCTGTGTTCATATCGGCAGCTGCAGCTGTGGAGCTCCTCAGAGAAAGCACCAAGCTGGTTGTTCTCTGAGCAATACAGGAGGGACTGTATATGACTCAGCCAGTATGACTGAGACCTGCACCATAGAAAACACAGGAGGAAAGAGGGAGGAAAAAGGGGAGTGTTATTGAACAGGGCTTATAGGTTGAGCTAGTTTAATAGGTTGCTGCTTTATTGGGTCCAGGAGACCTGTCGGGTGTGCAGACAGCTTGCTCATTAAAAAATAGAAAGCATCATCAGCATTATGTAAAGCATGCAGCTTGCCCCAGAGGATTCAAGTAAGCATGGTTTAGGTAAGGTCATAAGTGGATGTTTTTTACAACACAACACAACATTTAAACGTTGAACAAATTACTCATAATTGTATTGGTTAGTTGAAAGCAATAATATTAAGTTGAAATCAAAAAGAATAGGTTCAACTTGATGCTATTGTTTCAACTAACCGAATACAATTATGTGGAACCTGTTGACATAATACATTTAATACAAAACAATTCTGTGTAAGTTACATAAACATTACCTCAACAACTTTTACAATAATTAACTACATACATGTAGTACAATATGGTTTATAAGATTATATAGGACCTCCAATACTACTGGAATGTATTGTATACTGAAATGTCTGGCCAGACATTTCTGTTGACTACCAGTTTTTTGTTGCATTAAAAAGTGAAGGTTACACAAGCGGAGTTTGAAAAGGAACAGAAAGCGCAAGAGTATAGACAGAGAAAGTTGTCCTTGATCAATTTGTAACATAAATACTAGAAGCAGCTGTAGCCGCAGAGTAAATGACTCTCAGGCATGTAATTCCCTCATGTGGGCCCGAGTTTGATTCCCGTCTGTAGCACTTTCTTGACTGTTATTCCTTTATGCCTCTTATCCTCTTTGCCCCTCTGAAGAGAGGGAACACACTGTACATACCGCTGGCTTTCCTTTCAGAAAAAAAAGAACCCTCTTTCTGTGATGAGGGTGTATTGTGGTAAACTTTGTGCTAATCTTAAAATGTGTGCTGGATTACGGGGCTTCCTTCCATTGTATCCAAATCATATTGTGTGCTTGGCAGTTGGAAGCTAGTCTGAATTCAGAGAATCACTGATTTAAATATCAAAACCCCCTAATGGAAAAAGCGGTCATGGGAAATGATCCAGAAAGGCTCTTTCTTTCCATCACGCGCTACCTGTGGACAAGGCATTTAATCTCTGACAGCTTCAGCAGAGCAAAGCTGTCACCAAAACGAGACTGTGGCTGTATTGTTAGTTCCCCGGTGTACGTAGCCTTTGCCTACACTTCCTACAAACAGCTGCTGTAAATCACAGTGTCTTTGAACTCATGACACTTTTATAAGAATCTGGGTGTGACCCTAGATAACAAACTGTCCTTCACTGCAAACATCGCTGCTACAACCCGCTGCTGCAGATACACGCTTTACAACATCAGGAGGATGCGTCCCCAGCTGACCCAGAAAGCGACGCAGGTTCTGGTCCAGGCTCTCGTCATCTCACGCCTAGACTACTTCAACTCCCTCCTGGCTGGTCTACCTGCATGTGCCATCCGACCTCTGCAGCTCATCCAGAAGGCAGCGGCTCGTCTGGTCTTCAAGCTTCCTAAATTCTCCCACACCACGCCGCTCCTCCGCTGCCTTCACTGGCTTCCGGTAACTGCTAGAATCCACTTCAAGACAATGGTACTTGCGTGCCATGCTGCGAATGGATCTGGCCCTTCCTACATCCAGGACATGGTTAAACCGGACACCCCAGCACGTGCACTCCGCTCTGCATCAACCAAACGGCTCGCTGCACCATCGCTGCGAAGGGGACCCAAGTTCCCATCAGCAAAAACACGTGGGTTTGCTATCCTGGCTCCAAAATGGTGGAATGAGCTCCCATTGACATCAGGACAGCAGATAGCTTACACACCTTCCAGCGCAGACTGAAAACTCATCTCTTTCGACTCCACTTCGAGCGATATAACTATTAACAAAGCACTTATATACTAATAAAGGGCTGGCTTATCTAAAGCCAGTTGAGTAGCACTTGAAATGTTTTTGCTCTATGAAGCCTGATGTACTTATATGATTCTGTTTTATTCAAGTTTGTTGGTCGAACGCACTTATTGTAAGTCGCTTTGGATAAAAGCGTCAGCTGAATGCAATGTAATGTAATAAGAGGAAGTGATACTGAAAATAAATCAGCCAAGTGACTGTTTTTTGAATAAAACAACTCAGCCAAAGATTCAAAGGACACTCAATTTCTGTTTCTATCGATAAAATACAATTTAATAAAGGAAAAGATAAAAGGGACCTCCCTTAGGTTGGTGGAATTTCAAATACAAAATATTTGAATTCCTTGACAGAGTGCAAGGTTTCCTTGAAGTAATGTACAATTATTGGCCAGAAGTGTCTACACCAAAATATTACACCCACATGTTATAAATAACCATGCCATTCCCAATCCATTGAGAAAAATGATTTGGCTCTAAACAGCCTGCAGTTTGCTGGTTGTTCCTGGCTTTCACTATTTTGGAACATGGCAGGAATTTGCTCCTATTCAGCAACAAGAGCATCAATGAGGTACTATTCTAATGTTGGGCTATAGAGCCTGTTTTACAGTTGGTGATCCAGTTCATCTAAAATATATCTAACAAGTTTAAGATCATTTGAGCGGTAGTCAACTCCACACTGGGCAAACAATTCTTTATGAACCTAGCTGTTCACATTGTCATGTTCGAACAGTTAGAAAGACAGCAATGTCTAAAAACCACCACAATCACCAAAAACCACCACAATCATCCACAAACCAAATGGACATATGTGTGTTTCCGCCAGACCAGGGCTGAGAGGGCGGTCCTTTTTTCCTTTTCGTCATGAACAAGCTGGGCTAAACCTTATTTGTTTTTGTAAATAATATATTTTATTGTTTCTAATAATATTCATTCCTAATAACTTATATTGATCTTCTGTTGGAGGCAAAACAGTCAGTCAATCAGAAGCTTGAATCAAGCAAGACAAATCAAAGGAAGAACATACCAGTATGATATGCAATAATTACGCCTTCTGACAATTTTTCCTCAGTGTGAAATCATGTAATTGAAACAGTGTAAAGCTGCTAAGATGAAATTGGTCGGATCTACTCAATCCCTTGACAAGTTAATTAAAAAGCTATTCAACTTTCCCTTTTTCTGGTTTTGTTGTGAAATTATAATTGCACTCTTATAGTCAAAAAAAGAATTGAGAGGACTCTTCCAGTGAAGCATTGAACAACTTGGCATACATGCACAACATTGGCACCTTTTCTTGAAGCCTACACACAAGAAAGGCATTTTCTAAGCTGATTAAACCAAAAGTAGTGAAATCACTACATGAATGACAATATTCATCGTTATGCCTAATGGCAAAAGTTTGAGCACAAAGCGAGCTGTTCAGTGTTATCATTACCCGCCTAATAAAAGCCAAGCTGACTGCTGCTTCGACTGGCTTATTCGCTCATAATTGTCAGCGCGGAGAAAAAAGTAACCCCCAGGAAGCAAAATCAATCACATATCCCTCATCTATCTCAAGTGCCTCAAACAGGATTTTGAAATAAGAGTGAGGATTTTTTCGAGAGCTTCCATTTCTCTCCAAGGCAAAACTGACGAACACCCCATTCTCAATCTCTTTCTTCTGAGTAAGGATATATCTGTGAAGAGGGAAAAGAAAGGGAAAGCTTTATAGCTGCCATGGCGGTAATAACATAGATAAACACTACCTGGGCGATGGCGCTCCCAGTTATTTTCTTGCCAAGTGTTTGGAAATATCAGCTGCGTAGATCAGAGATTAATCTGTGTTGTGACAATGTGGCGGCTGCGAGAATAACACAGATCGGGACAGAGTAAACAAAGAAGAAGCGAGTAAACAAAGAAGAAGCGAAGAAACAGAGTTTCCGCCTCCTCTTTTTGCGGCCCTCAGATTAATTTATAAACAACGTAATTATTAAAAAAAAATTAATTAATTTAATCGAGTGGCCCATGGTGGTGGTGGGGTTATAGTATGGGCAGGCGTATGTAATGGACGACGAACACAGGCCACTCGATTCACAACATTACCCTACCCCTACCCCTAACCCTACCCCTACCACCAGATACTGCCTGGTTTTCGGACCCCCCAGACCCCCCCAATAAAGCAAAACTGCACGTTTCAGAGTGGCCTTTTATTGTGGCCATTCTAAGGCACACCTGTGCATAATCATGCTGTCTAATCAGCATCTTGATATGCCACACCTGTGAGGTGGGATGGATTATCTCGGCAAAGGAGAAGTGGTCACTATCACAGATTTGTTCAGATTTGTGAACAATATTTGAGAGAAATGGTTATTTTGTGTATATAGAAAATGTTTTAGATCTTTGAGTTCATCTCATGAAAAATGGGAGCAAAAACAAAAGTGTTGCATTTATATTTGTGTTCAGTGTAGTTGCATTGCACATAAGATGAGTGTTTCATTGCTCACCGTTCTCTCGGTAGGCGGACTTGGGGCTGGCGCTGACATCTTTTACTGAGACTGAAGAGCTTGAAGATGACTCTCTGGGCTCTACTGGAGAGGACTCGCATGCTGTTCTCCAGCTGCTCATAACGCCACTGGAACAAGTTGTCCAACGCCCACAAGTGTTGTATGCCTGACACATTCAGGAAATAGTTCTGCGGAAGCCTTGAGTAGAACGCCTTGAATTCATCTGTAACAACAAAAAAGACACATTTTACAAGGGGATATCTAATTGTTTTATTGGATGTTGACTTTCTCTTATGCAATATAAGGTATTTACATTATAAATGCTGATTCACTGGTACTTTATTAAACAGTATGAGTTGTGATATTTTACTTTTACATGCGCATAATGGAAACCTGATAAAACATATACTATATCTATGTTGCCTTACTGTTTTTTTTTCTGTCCTGTGTTTATATCTTTTTTTAATTTCTGTTCTTTCATATCATTTATGTCAATGATTATCATACAATGTGGTGTGCTTAAAAACCTTTAAAAGGACCACCTCAACGCTCAATTTATCTATGGACCAGTGCTCTTTTGATTGTGTAATGCAAAGGATGCAACATTCAGTTTGAGGCAATATATGCTTTGCTTCTCAGTTGCTTTTGAAGAGCCCTTTGAAATTCATCAGACCTTTGCAGGCTTTTCTATTTGGGCTTGACACGTAGATTTCACCTTGAATTCTGGTACAGCTTCTAGCAGGTGGTGCTTTTAAATTTAACTCAAACAATTTGACTATGGTCAGTAAAAATAAAAAATAAACCAAAAGCTTCCATAATGAATGATAAAAGACAATAGTGTCCACTTTAAAGCAGAGACAATTGAAATGGGACGTTTGTTCTTGTGACACAGGGTAACATTTATGTTTAAGTGTCATGAATAGAAAGACCATTATATGTTATTTTTTTAAATGCTGAATATAACCTCACTGATTGGTTGACAGATTACTAATGACAGTACGACTGAAGCTATTTGTAATACTGCGAGTGTGGCAATCATGAACGTTGTCCTATGTATCTCCATAAGGTTAACCTCCTTAATGTACTTTTCTCCTTTTACAACTGGCCAATGTGTTTATTATGTCAGAGACTTCTTTTTTATTTAAAATGAAAATTAAATATGATGCTTTTTGTCACTGATTATCTGCACTTATTGCTCCATAAATGGCACATAAACCAAGTCAATTATATTCATTCTGAATGCAAATGCCACATATTTTAACAATGAGTTACATAAAACCCTGAAAAACACTGCCATTTTTATTTTCACCTGTTTTGTCATTTGGTTCAAGGTTAACCAAACTAGTGTGGGAGTTTATATTTGAACTCCATCTTTTTCAATGGTCCTCCACTTCCTGGTATCTCCCTCTGCTGATAAATCAGCCGGCTAGAAGCATGTGATATCCCTCGCTGAAGGACACATCTATAACACTTGCGGGTGTCTGTATTCTGGGCACACTCCTGCCCTCTCTTCCCATCCAGCTATTAAAACATAAACTTTAAAAGTAATTGCATTTTTTTCCAAAGCTAAGTAGTGGAAAAAAAGACAGATATTTTGATTTCACCCAAGTAATAATCACCAAGGCAGAGCGACCTAGCACAGCAATAATAACCAAACATTAGACTAAGAGCTTCTGCCTAAACGTTGCTTCCCCCTGTGATATAAAAAGCTGGATGGGCAATACGTGGGTTTTATGACTGATTAATCTGCTCGAGACCTATTGGAAACTACCTGAGCCAGAAGCAATTCATTTATTTTATTTGTTTTATCCGTTTCTACAGTTCACTTCCTTCTATGCAAAAAGTTTTCCAGAACTAACAATTCACTACAGGGTAGTTCACCTATAAATCACAGAATGGGGAGGAAATATATATAGGAAGCTTACTCAGATTTAACGGTACAGATAAAAGCTTTGAATTCCTCATCACTCCCTCTCAAATGTATTTTTCCAAAGGTTTTTACTCCTGCATTTAGGATGAGGCATGCAACGTGAACAGAAGTACAAATCCATGATGGTCTTGCCTTTCTTACCTGACTCCTCAAACTCTTTATAGAGTATCCCCCATGTCTCTGTGATCCTTTCCAGGCTCTTTTCCATGGCTTGGATGTCCAAATAGGGACAGTTGCATTCTGGGAACTTGGGGTCACAATAGCACCAGCAGTCATTGTCCCTGCATACAAATTCACCCTCGCCGTTACAGGCTATGTAGCTGAGAGCAGCCTTCACAAAACCTTCTCTCAAGTAGTCAGGGAGGATCACCTGCAGGCCTGGGAAACCAAGGTTTACAATTGTCAAATATGTGAAGTGACATTTTCATGACAATATAATGCTGCCTGAACTAATGTACTTAACACAATCTCTTAATCTGTATGTTATGTTGGTAATCCAAAGTACATATTTCTCAGAATCATCTTTAATTACACAGGAAAGTGGTAAAAATTAGACAAACCTTGCAACTGGACTTTATTTTCAGGACTCTGAACCAGCACAGAGCTAACAGAGTCAAGGTTGTCATAGTTACTGCATCCAAGAGGACCTGTGCGGGTCTCCGTCACCTGGGCAACAACAAACAAAAAGCTCATCTGTAAAATGTTCTGGTTAAATGATACTACATTTTTAAAATGTTGTTTCTATACATCAGATTCAAAATAAGTTTGATGGGAAGAATATGCCTTGTGTAATGGCTTTCTGTGTTAGGTTGAATCACAGTGGTTTCTGCATAATAATATGTACTTGTGAATGTCAAACAGAAAACTGGAATAAAGATTGGTTTCCTTCTCTCGTTATTCTGCGAGAATGCTACACCTTTTTTTTTTTGTCTAGTCCATGATTGAAGTTGTTTCGATTCACCTTTTTTCCACAGAGCAATTCCAGCAAAGCATCCGTTTTCACTTCATTTGCAAGAAGAGATCTTATTTCAACGCTCTCCTTTTTCTTGCTTTGACACGGCAGAGAGCATCTAACTGATTCTCATTTTTCTCTCTTTGTGGTTCTAGGACACCATATTTTGTTCAGCAATTTGTCCTGGTCAGGCTTGTCAGAGGACAGTTGGTGTAAAGTGACGGATGGATGAGGTGAGACAATGAGGGTCAGTCGATCACTAACACAATCATAAAGGGCTGAAGGGCCTGGGTACTCAAATGATGCCTGTGTTGCATGCAGGGAAAACTGAGGCTTTTTAATGAAAACCCTAATCCAGAATAAAGGGGTTTGATAGAGGAATAATACATATCTTCTGTGAATGAGAAAAGGAAATGAAGATAATTTGAGTTCAATTCTTCAGCAATAATATGACTATCACATTATAAATCCCTTGTTTCCCTCATGGGGTTTTCTAATGCTGATATGAATGTGAGGAAATGAGAAACAACCCTGGGATTCAGACCACATGAATATTGATTCCTTATAAGGAATTATTTGATATGCCATATGGCAAAACGTTGACTGATGAGCAGAGCATTCAATTTCCGCTTTGCATAGCAGCTGCTATTCACTGTGGATACATTGTGGTATATTACAAATATGTAATAGGACATTATTGGCTACCTGTATCTTGGTACATGGCTGAGAGATTGAAGCAAATACTTGAACTGTTGCTAGATTTGTGCCAGGAGTATATTACCAACTAATTACTTGAGAGCAAAATACTCACAAATGATAAAACATTAAACATCTATTTGTTTAATTATAATTATTTATCCGGTATCCAACATATTGAGCACAAAAAGATTGTTTGCCAATAAAAGGCTAGTGCCATACTGACATATTGACATGTTAAGAAGTGGTTATAGTTAAACTTCAAGGACTGAGTGTCTGTCTAGTCAGTCGTACAAAAATTGAAGATCGATGGTCTGATACATTATTTCATGTGGGAATGTGAGTTATTACTAGGGTTGGGTATCGTTTGAATTTCCACGATTCCGATTCCGATTCTACTTTTCGATTCCGGTTCTTAACGGTTCTCGATTCCGATTCTTAGAGGGGCAGGGTAAAAAAATTATACATGCTTCTTCCACCAAAAAAATTACATTTATTCGAGAAACTTTTACACAGGTTAGTTTAAAGTAATATTCACATTAATCAGTCTGTTTATATTCACTGCTATGTAACTTTAACCTGAGAACCACTGAAGCTACAACAGTGCAACAGTCCAACTTTTAAAAACAGTTCTTGTTGAGAAAAACAAGCATATCTGCCTCTCAGGCATACCGGGAAGAAATGTTTGAACATTTTGAAGTAAAATGCTTCAATCTGGTGCACTTTAAGCAGAATTACTAGAGACTAGATCTAGGGGGTACAACTCTAAACACCCATATGAAAAAGATCGGTTTACATTTTAATAATTAAATAACAAATAGCCTACATGTAATGCATTTTATTTTTGTTGTTCATTCATATCTTATTTTACTATTTTATTTATGCATATTTTTTTATCTCTCCAGTTTAAAACGATATGTCTGGTTTACTGTCCTATAGTATACATTGGAATGATTTCAAACCTGTTTTATCCCAATTATAAAAGAGTGCCTTGGAAATATGCGTTTACATAAATTGTGACCAAACCGTTTGAGACCCACTGAGATAACTTAGACTAAAGTGAACTATCTAAACACTCAGAGTCCTTTACCTCACTGAGCTGAAGTTATCAGCCTCTCAGTCTGACTGGAGAGGACTCTCCCTCCACATCATTGTAGAAACATCTTCTTCTTCCTAGAGCAGCTAGCACCAGATGCTAATAACAACAGCGCCGGTTCCAGTGCACCCTCCCTTTCTCCCTCGCTCACGCGCACTTTGGCTGTGAGCTGCGGTTGCCAGATAAGCCAACATCCCCCATTTTCATCACTTGCAGCGCCCATCGTACAGGGCAAATGAAAAGTGTAACCGGGGTGAAAAGGGTGTTACATTTACTTAATTATGAATGTTGTTACATCAAGGCCGAAAATTAGGATGAGCACCAACAGTCAAAACATTTATTTTTTTCTCCCAGAGCTGTCAGCGCAGCGCCTCCACAGATCTGGCGCCCGAGGCGAACATTTATAATGCCAGTGCGACGGGCCGGCCCTGGTTTCAGGTTACACTGTAGGAAACGTAGATACAACGCTACATTTCCCGCCCCTCTGCAGTCATGCAGTAGGCTACGGAGAGCGGCGAGAAACATTTCCTCAGGAATCGAAAAGCGGAACCGAAATTCACATTTCTAAATGATACCGTTGGAATCGAAATGTTGGAACCGGTTCCGAACCGGAACCGGTTCTCGGTACCCAACCCTAGTTATTACATTTTCTTTCAGATTTTGGGTACATAATGAAATAACTTGTTTTGATTCCAACTACAATGCTAAACACGTGAGTGCAGCTCTGATTCCTGCCTAATATATGAACCTTTATATATACAGTCTATGATATTAACTAGGACACCCCAATGTTTATATATTAAGAAACACTTAAGCACCGGTGCATCTGTAATAAGGAGTTGCTGCCCACTGCCTAAAAGAGTTTTAGCTCTTGTTTGGTTTCTACCAGCACCTCAGTGAACTATCATGGGTAACACTTTATTTTGATAATCCATATTTAACACTCTATAAGTCATCAGTTGACATTTAGTAGCATGTCAACAGCGTATTAACCAATATTCAACCTTACTATCTGTATATTGTGTCAACAACTTCAAAATTGACAATCAACTACTCAAAATCAATCTGTCAGTTGAAAGTCAACAGGGTCATGTCGACTATCTGTTGATAATCTGGTGAGTCAAGATGTCAACTAAAGATTACATTAAGCATTAGTTGATGATCAACAGATAAGCAACTTTAGAGTTTAGTTGACTATCTGTTGATCGTCAACTAATCTAGAGTTGACTATCAGTATACTTTTAGTAGGCATTCTCCACTAAGCGTTTGAAGGCATGTGTTAGGACTATCCAATTAAAGTGAAAAACAGTTGAGAACAGTAGAAAGTCTATAACCTATCAACAGAACACATACATTCATCCACTAATTATATGCAACAGACATGGGAATAAAGCGAAATGTTTTGCACAACTGATCACAAACTTTATTTATTCATTATGTATGTAATGTTTGAGTTAGAAACACCTGTTCCTGTTTTATTTGACTAATATATAAGATAAATACAGAAGCCTAATGCATTCACTTGAGAAAAAAAGGTTTTTCACAAGAACTCACAATCTACAGATAGTAAGGTTGAATATCGGTTAATAACCTGTTGCAAAAAACATGTTGACAGTCAACAGACACTTTTTGTAAAATCTATAGATCAACACTTGAGATGTACCTTATATTCTACTGGCAGTTAGTGAAATGCATGTTAATTGTCTGTTGAAACAGTGTTGTTGAATGTGAACTGATGACTTGTAGAGTGTTAACTACAGTATGGACTATCAAAATAAAGTGTTACCCTATCATGTTTAAGATCTTAACATGTAATCAAAAGCTAGCTGCAATTCAGGTAGTGTGAATTTATCACAGCTTGTTTGGTAGAAATGGGGGGTTTCTTCACCCAAAATAAATGTTATTTACAGCGATGGGTCCCAAAACCAAAACAATGAGCTTCACTGGGCTCAAAAGCTGTAGATGTTGGTGATAATCACTGCCATTTGTGTCTGAAATGTAATACTGAGGCAGTGGTACACTACTTAAATAAAAGGTGTAAATGGTGTCCCTATATTCCGTAAAAAGGTGAAACTTAAAAAGGTTTAACTGATATAAAAGATTGTCAAGTCAGCCTTCTGTCTACTCTGTGATTGAGTCAGATCAACAACACAAACATGCTTTTATCAACTGTGAATAGAACACAATGCAATACTAATGTTTCCTCATTCAAGTCTATAGTCTTTGTCATTACTGTTCAGACAGACTGACAAATATGGCCTCAGTCAGATGGGGACATTGTCATCGATTTAGTCAAATACTCAAATCGTAACAAAACTGATCCCTGACGCTCTCGAACAAATGGGCTCATTACTCATTGTACAAACAAGCCGGCTTGATCCTAGACTTAGCTCTGCCCCGTGAATCTTTCACTAAATATCTATTAATATTTTCACTGTTTGTGTTTTATTTGATTCCTCTCTGTTTTATTATTTCATGTTGTGCGTGCTAAATTGCCACAACATTTTGGAGTAGTTGGCTTAAATATATGTGTGTGCTTAATGACTCTGTATGAAGTAGGAGCAGTTTGCATGGCAGGAAACATCCTTATTCACACACACACACACACACACACACTGTAAGGAGAGGGAGCGAATATCCACAACCAATCCCCAGCACACAACAATAGTAACAGGCTTTTCCTCCAAAATGAGCTTCAATTTCCCCTTTTGCGTGGAGACAGCAGGGGGGTCTCCGCCTCGCCAGCCCTCTGTTATTCATACCTAAACTTGTTCGATTACAAATTCATGCAGAAAAGTGCTTAGTTGTATCTGTTCCGCTGTTTGGCAGGTCAACGTCCTGTGCAAAGAAAAGCACATGTGTAGAGGAATGTATCGCTCCTCTGACTCGCTTTTTACCAGCGATGGAGGTGAATCTCTCCTCTTTCCACTTCCTACCTGTCAGTTACGCCAGATGAGTGCCTTTGGAGCATGAAAGCACACTCTCTTCTTCTCTTCCTCTCTGTAGCTACAGAAAAACCCTAATTCCCAAGAAATGAAACAGACAAAAGCATCTTTCTCGGCACCTCTGATGCGCCCACCTTAGCTGCAAATGAAAAACCCGACCCTCCCTGAACACAATGTTGTGTGAGGATGGAGCTTTGATATAAGTGCAGGAAGTCTGATTCATGTTCTGCTACAGCAGAGAAAGCTACATTGTACAAGCCTACTGCAGCTGTTTTTTCGAGGAATGAAAGAGACAGAAAGGAGGGTCATCCTTCGCTCCGTAGCCCTATTAACCCCATGCGGCCTGAAGGTGCACACCGGAGGCAGAAACCTGTCACAAGCTGTGTCTCACAAGATTCATTTATCTTCCCCCTCACCATATGTGCTCATCACGGAGTTTCCTCCAGACTTTATGTGCTCACGATGGGTGAACATTATATCTCATCACAAGAAGGCTGATAAAAAGCGTCATCTCCCATTTTATTTTTATCACCATAGTCATAATCGTTTTATAACAAGGAAATAATTTCCTTCTGGTGCATTTTTCTACTGTGCAAATTACACCTGAATGCAACAGACACATTTAAACTCTGAAATTGAAATTGTTTATATTGCGTTCACTCTTCATAGAGTTAAAAGATACACAAAGAGTCTAAATGTATTTCAAGACTCGCTTTATTTATTTGGTAGAGCAGTGTTCAATTATATTGATTTTACTGATTCTTGGCCTTCTTATTTGATATGAGGTTATTGTATATTGAACATTTTTATTTACCTATGCCCAGGAAGTTCTGTTTTTTCCCCGTTTTTTTCTGTCTCCTTGTCTATTAGCAAGATTATGGAAATGTGTCTATCCTGATTGTTATGAAACTGGATGAAATGTTGGCCAAGGGAAAACAAATAAATAAGGAAGCTGATGACATAGAGTATATAGTTACCCATTGCAGGCATAGGCATTTGTGCTCAATAGTTATAATTATTATAAAGAACTGGGAACATTTCTGTAACTGCAAACATGTTCTTTAAATGCTTTGAGCGATAAAACACATTTTCTTTGTAGCCTCTATGTTGTTTTCAATTTTCCAATAATCGTTCATGCTCATGTTCATCGCACTTCAAAGTCGGAAGAATGACTTTCCAACTTGGAAAATGGGACCATCCTACATTAGGAGCATTGAACGCACCATTGGCCTTGATGGAGGACTGCGCTCTGCGAATGCCTTTTTATTTTATAGTTAATATATATGTATTACCTGCTAGGTATTGCATTGCAATGTTATCACCAAAGATAAACACAAACAATGTCGCTACAATCTTTCTTTATTGATAATATGTCCATATAATTCCATGTTGAATGTGTTAAAGCCTTGCATCTACTGTATCATGGTCTCTACAGTTCCCTAGCCATCATATATTTTATTTGTAATGTATCTTATATAGTTCAGATATCCTGTAGTTTAGGATATAACAATATGTTGTAACACTTCCAGCTATGGTAATTTTGTTCTTCTTTCTTTCAAAGAAGGATTTCATATAAAGCTCTTCTGGGCAGCTTCCAATGTAAGCAGCTCCAGTTGGCAGTGAGAGGTACATCTTAAATCCTTAAAACCAGAAATCATACACTTTGATTTTGTAGATTTTCCTGTTCAGAATCAAAGCTGGTCTGCCGCTTTTTAACAAGGATAAAAAGAGGGACATGAGCAGAAGGTCTTATGTTTTTTTTTTAATACAATCTTGTTGTGAGTGCATTCAAGAGCATTTAAAAAAGTATATATTAGTCAATTAAACTCCAATGTAATTCGAACAATATTAATGGGCTTAATTATTTCTAAATGTTACCTTTTTAAGCTACCTTGCTTATTCAAAGTCTGTAAACACTGAGATTAGATTACTTTTGAGTCGGCTATATGTCTCCTGTAGATAAAGTAAATGGTATTTTAACTAAAACAAACCAAGTTTGGCTTGGTACTAGTTACATGACATGATTTGCAAAATCTCGCAACAGAGTGTAAAGCGGCTGGGATGAGGATCAGCACCTCCAAATCTGAGGCCATGGTTCTCAGCAGGAAACCGATGGACTGTCCACTCCAAGGAGTTCAAGTATCTCGGGGTCTTGTTCTCGAGTGAGGGAACAATGGAGCGTGAGATGGGCCGGAGAATCGGAGCAGCGGTACTGCAGTCGCTTTACCGCACCGTTGTGACGAAAAGAGAGCTGAGCCAGAGGAAAAAAAGCTCTCGGTCTACCGGGCCATTTTCGTTCCTACTCTCACCTATGGTCATGAAGGATGGGTCATGACCGAAAGATCGAGATCGCGGATACAAGCGGTCGAGATGGGTTTTCTCCGCAAGGGTGGCTGGCATCTCCCTTAGGGATAAGTTGAGAAGTCCAGTCATCCGGGAGGGACTCGGAGTTGAACCGCTCCTCCTTCACGTCGAAAAGAGCCAGTTGAGGTGGTTCGGGCACCTAGTAAGGATGCCACCTGGGCGCCTCCCTAGGGAGGTGTTCCAGGCACGTCCAGCTGGGAAGAGACCAAGGGGTAGACCTAGGACCAGGGGGAGGGATTATATCTCTTCGCTGGCCTGGGAGCGCCTTGGGATCCCCCAGTCAGAGCTGGTTGATGTGGCCAGGGAAAGGAAAGTTTGGGGCTCTCTGCTGGAACTGCTACCCCCGCGACCCGACCACGGATAAGAGGGAGAAGATGAATGGATGGATTTGCAAAATGTGTATGCAAAAAAAGTTTGTACAAATATGAAAGACATGGTAACAAAAGGATGTCAAACGTAAGTCAAACAGTTATCGACCAAGACACTCAGCCTCTTGAATCTTTACCATCTCAGCTTATTGACAATAAGAGATAGAGATACAAAGGCATTACCTTGATGGCAGTTGAGGCGATCTGGATGTGGTGCAGCTTGCGCAGAGTGCTCTCCCTGTCGATGAAGTAGGAGGCAGCCAGCTGGTGCAGAGCCTCCAGAGTCACAGTGGACGAGTTTCCGGAATAATTGCTCACCTCTGCTTTCTTACTCAGTTTCCTCTTGTCCACAAATATCGTTAAGGCCTCTTCTCCTGCACAGAAAACGTATGATTTCAAAAAATTGAGATTACAATTTGTAAAGTGACATAATATAGTGTTGCTAATGCAGGCTTCTCCATGGCTTAAGTGTGTTTCTCCTCCTACATAAAAACAAAGAGTTAGTGTCTTAAAGAGGCCCTATTATGCTCATGTTCAGGTTAATATTTGTGCTTCTACTGTGACATGTTTACATGCTTTAAAGTTCAAAAAGGGCTTTATTGTTCTCATACAGCCTGTACTGCAGCACCTCTCACCCTCTGTCCGAAGCCATAGACCAGTTTGCTCTGATTGGTTAGCTGCACAGCTCTGTTGTGATTGGTCCACTACTTACAGATGTGTTGGAGATGTACCGCCCATTAGCTTACCACCTACAATGTTTTGGAGCGCTAGCCAAGTGTAATGGAGGGATGTCACTATTTTACAGAATAAAAAAGTAGTAAACAAAGGAGTCCAATCAAGGCGTTTCAGGCAGGGGGGTAGTGTTTGGGAGAGAAACTCTCTCTGGAGGGAACTTTGGGATTCAAGCCTTTGCCGACCATGTACATGCACACAACATGTATAACACACAACAGGAAAACCTCAAAGAGACATAAGGCATCTTTAAGTGTTTTAGTGATTATTGGTAGTTGTTTTTATATGTTTGCCCTAAAAGCACTCATTGCTGAGATGTTTATGTGCTACACTTCCTACAAAATACAAATATGTCAATGAAAAAGCATTTAAACTGTGTCAGACATTTAATTATCAGTGTCTAAAGTTCAAGTGTCAGCATTTTTGCAATCTTTTCATTACTGCTAATGATACCTTACCTTTTAAGTGTTGAATGTATAAAGATTAAACTACAATATCATAACATTAACAACTGGGTCCTGCTTTGCTCCAGTATAATCTTATATACACACACACACACATATATACACACACACACACACACACACACACACACACACACACACACACACACACACACACACACACACACACACACACACACACACACACACACACACACTATATTCCAGGTGGTAAGAGCCATGGAGCAGCCATACAGGAGCCCCTGAAGCACTATGGATACTTGACCACAATTAGAATAAGCCACGTGACGTGACCCATCAGTAGCCTTAGATCACAGCAATCAGTCTAGGGGCCATGGTGCAGCACACACTCTTTGCTTGAGAGTCTACAAGACACTGCACGTCATATTCCTCATCATAATGCAGCGTTAATGCTATATGGCTATTTTTTCTGCCCACTGCCTCTCTTCCTCAGCTGCTGAAGGGCACCCTCTTGATATCAGAATCTATTTATTAATTTCATTAAGTCAATATGTTTCCGAACATAGAGGCTATCCATTGAGAACCACAGAGGCATATCTCTGGCAACAATCCAAGGCAAACTCCTCATTCTCCTCTCTTCATACCACTAAGTGCTGGCTGGCTGGGAGTGTGTGTGTGTGTGTGTGTGTGTGTGTGTGTGTGTGTGTGTGTGTGTGTGTGTGTGTGTGTGTGTGTGTGTGTGTGTGTGTGTGTGTGTGTGTGTGTGTGTGTGTGTGTGTGTGTGTGTGTGTGTGTGTGTGTGTGTGTGTGTGTGTGTGTGTGTGTGTGTGTGTGTGTGTGTGTGTGTGTGTGTGTGTGTGTGTGTGTCCTAGCATTACTATACTTGTGGGGACCTAAATCTGTTTACACAGTCACGTGTGGGGACTTGCCTCCCTTATGGGGACAAATTGGAGGTCCCCATGAGGGGAATCATTCATTTTAGGGTGAAGACTTGGTTAGCTCTCCCTGAAGAGCAATATATGTGCTGCCAGTGCCACGTTATGTTTCTATGATGAGTTATTCAGCTAGTTACTATGACTGAGTTTGGACATGTCAAGGCTATGTATATGAGACGCATTGGTTAGCATACTCTAAAAGCTTCTATAAACATAAAATGCAATCTCAGGTCATTCTGAAAATTACACATTTTCCCTCATTCTGGAATACTTTCTGATTTTACCTGGGTCCTATAAACTTCAGCTCAACCTTTATTTGCATAGCGTCTATATTGACTAAGCATGATTATCATCATTACATCCTTTTTACAGGGTTCCCATATCCAATCAAATCAGTTGAAACATTTCTAAATCAGCCAAAGACAGTTTCCAACAATTATTCTTAATTATCTACCTGGCTACAGATGATAAAATCTGCCAACGACGGTAACTATTGCATCAAGAATGGTAGTTGCTCATTAATGATGATAATGACACTTATAATGATAGGGCTGCTTCAGTCTTATTCTGCCTCAAATCAAATGCCTATTGTTCCAAGTATTAGTATGGTGTTTGACTGCCTGTTATTGGTAATTGTGAGCATTCATGTGAGCTAGAATGCAAGGCTTGAAATTAAAAAGTAAGCGGTGGATGGAACAGTGAAAAAACACATTGCTGGTGGAGTCAGTTTATTCCAAGGGTTCGATAAGTTACCATGAGAATATCTACTGTAACATTGTAACAAATCTATAATCAGAACAACAGATGCTTTGTTTACCTCCCAGTGTAGCTGACAACAGGAAGTGAGTCCCATACTTCCTGATCAGGTTGTCAGTGATCATCTGGGTGGTGGGCCTGCGGCCTAAAAGTCGAATGTTCCGGATAAATTCAGGAGTCAGAGGTAACGAAGACTCCAAGAAATCTCTCCTCTCCACTGCCAAATTGTTCACCTTCCATCTCCCAAACTCCCTGGAAAAAAACAACATGTTCAATATAGAGTTCGGTTTTGAGAGCTGCAATAATATGTACATCATTAAGTCTAAAAGTAACAAAACAACAAGTAATGTATACACCAACACAGCCTCACAATTACTTGTGCCAGCTTCTTCAATGTGAACTTTATTTGTCTAAAAAAGCAATTAATTTAACATAATCTTAAACTTAACATTTTGAGGATTTTTTTAGTGTAGTTTAATAATACAAAATTTAAGTCTTATTAAGAATATTCCTTGTGGCAGGGTTAACACAGTGGAGGTGAGTCTGCATGTCAAATTAAACTTCTTATTATCTATATAAGGACATCATGTAGGTCTATTTTTTAGCTGAAGCTGCATTTGTAAGTACAATAAATGGCTGGAAGAGAGAGACAGAGAAAAAAGGACATGGAAATAGTGTGTGAGAGAGACGCAAATGTAATTAACTATGTCACTCTGTGCTTTTTTGATGTAAGGAATCCCTCGACCACGCTGACACAGCCTGAACTAAAGCAAAGGCGAATTGACAGAGAAAGGAAAAGGACTACGACAAAATAGAGAAAGCCAGAAAAAAACAATAAAAATAACCTGGCATCATTTGAAACTAGAGGATATAATTCCTGAATAACTTGCTAGTGGGAATGCTTTATGCTGAAAAGCTGACGCTAAACTGCTATGCCGAAAAGTAATGGGAAATTAGAAAGTGAAGAATTTAGATTGAAATGATACATGAACACTGGGGGCTTGAATGTGTGATGAGAGACGAAAAGAAAGTAAAAAGGCTTGGAAAAGCAGCAGAATATTTGAACTGCAAACTTTTTAACTAACTTGATGGCGAATGATCTGTCGCCATGCCAACGGCATTTGATGACATCCCATAATACGCTTATATGCGTTGATGGCTGCATCGTTACCAAACCTGTGAAGTTTTGGGCCGTTTGGAGCATTTTCACTGAAGTTATGAGAAAACCGTGTTTCATGGTGAACATTGTGTTGCCATAGCAATGGCAATTGAAGAAATCCCAAAACGGTCCCGTAGATGTCTTCACGGCTCGACTGTTAGCACACATGTGAAGTTTGAGTACTTTTTGAACATTTTCATAGGAGTTAGAGCGACATCGTCTTTTATGGCGAGGGAATGCGTTTCCATGGAAACGGCATATGGTGAGATGTCAGATTTGACGTAGAACTGTTGAGGCATGGAGAGGTGATATACAGGTGAAGATTGTGGGACGACCGGACCGTGTCCATTGGAGCTACAGCGACATCGTGTTTAATGGCGAGGGATGCGTTTCCATCGCAACAGCCTATGGTGAGATCTCAGATTTGGTGTAAAGCTGATGAGGCATGGACCGGTGATATACAAGTGAAGTTTGGGGGACGATCGGACCGTGTCCATTGGAGTTGCAGCAACATTGTGTGTTATGGTGAGGGATGTGTTTCCATGGAAACGGCATATGAAGACAGCCCATAATTGACGTAGAGCTGTTGAGAGCAGGACCATTATCTGAAGTCTGCTGCTGTTTTATGGCGAGGGGTGCGTTGCCATAGTAACACCACATTACGTAACATCATATTTGATGTAGAGCTGTGTTAACCATTATCTGAAATCTGCCGCTCTGAGCATGTCAGTTGGAATTATGACATCATTGTGTTCCATGACACAGATGTTTATATTTGAGCTAACGACGTGTCCAGAGATCATAGGTTTCCATGGTGATGTGCAGTAATCAGTGGGAGGAGAGCATTTTCATTGTTCTGAATGAGAGATGAACCTCTTACATGTGAACGTTTTGTTGAAAAACCGTAACAGATATCGGTGAAATTTCAAAGCGTGAAGCATGTCAAGGAACTTGAGCATCTGAAGTGTACTTTTTTTGCGTACTTTCAGGTCAATAATGTGGCCTTTTTGGCAGATTAACTAAAAGGTGTGCGGCTGCTGTGGTGGGGAAAGATGAGGCTGCATTTACAATGGGGTTTAATGGAGACATGTTGAAAGTTTTTGTCACTTCATGCCCTCAAGAGGCATTTTGTTTAATTATTGTTTTCCTACGTTTGTCATGAAAAATTATGTCTCAGGAATGTAGGGTTTGGGAATTATGGCAGGTTTAAAAGAAAATGTGAAGGCAAAATTAAATCTGTCCTCCACTCTAGCTGGGACATCACGCACTCTAAAATCTGAAGAAGGCCTCTTTACCAAGGTCTGAACAATGTTTAATATCTCTGAAAGTATGAATCAGATTCAAAAGTTGTGTTACACGAATAATATCAGAAAGATCTGTAACATTTTTAAGTTGGAAGGAGGTTTCTGAGTGAAAGTATGAAGGAACAGTTGAAGTCGCATGAAGATTTTTCAAATCTGAAGAGTTTCTCCATTGACTTCCATGTTAAAAATGTGATGGATTATGGGATATATCTCTTGAATTATGAAGGTTATGAATGAGAAAAGTAATCGCCATCGATTCCCCCTTGAGCTGAACGTTTTTATGTTTGAACGGAGTTTCTGCGATGTGGAATGTGGGAGCAGAAGAGGCGCAAAATAACCCGGCGGAATAATAAATAATTTCGTGTGTCGAAGAACAAGTAGTTGGAATGCTGTATCAGCATTCCCACTAAACTATGATTGTCACCTGTGACATAAATATGTTCCTGCTACACAGCTGACAGATGTTTTGCCTAATAGCCCATCATGACAGAGATATACATCGGAATGGATAAAGTACAAGGTGGTACAAGAAATGGCCCCATTGCTTAAATGGAGAATGTCTTCTGTAAGAGAGATACAAAAATGTCATAAAAATGAAAGCAGTGCGAACAAAAGACTGTCAGCCTTTTGTTGCCTTTTCATGTTCTTCTCCTTCCTTCTGACAACTGACCTCAACCGTAAGTGCTGTGCTTGTATGAATCCATAATGCTTCATTGATTATAATATATCTGGAAATGTGCATATTTGATTGCCTGCATGACATATTTGATAGCTTTAAGATGAGAACAATGCTAGCATTAGGAAATGAGCTGAATTTTAACATTTCATTGTGTACCATAGGCAATATTGTCTACGTGCCTATCTCAAGTAAATGTGATTTTCTCCCTTTATGTACAAACTTGGCACATACATTATGAAAAGAAAGGCATTGGCCGCATAGAAAGCTGAACTCTAGCTAAACTTGAGGAAGCAAAGAATATGGATGTTCAATCCTAGACCCCTACACACATTCTCTCTATTATTATGTGTACAAGAATTGCCCAGGGAAAAGCTCTTTGGACTGATGTTACATTTCGAAGTGCTTTGACTACATACAAAGTTATTCTACTTAAAAAAACGTCAAGGTATTCATTGGAAACTTTCCCTGTGAAATGACCTTCACATATACTTGCGTGTACTGCTTGACTTACAGTGCCACACTTGGTTTAACAGAGAGAGCTTGCTATGAATTAAAAACCTGAATGTGTTTTGTTTGTCTGACATTTGGCAACAGTACACATTGTAGTCTCAGGGCATTGTGTTTTGAGGAAAAAGCTTTGCAAATCAAAGAAAGTAACTTATTGTTTTTGAATATCAATTCAAAGCAGTTCAGTTTACTGGAATAAAACATGCCAATATCCTTCTTTGTTGTTTGTATTCAGAACAAGGTTTCCCAAAGACATTTAAATGGTGAACCTCTAATAGTTTATTTTCATCATGTTGCATTTACGGCAGCTGGAATTTGAACACGAAATACATCGGGGACTAACGATAGCTGAGAGTACCCCATTTTATCATTTTATTTTTGATCGAAGACACTAATGACTGGAATGTTTTGGAGAAGCCCCATGAGTGTCAAGTTAATCACCAGAGGAGCAAAAGCAGAGATAAAACTAACTCAGCAACTTGTAAATGGAGGCTGAACTGTGATTACTGAAATGCTTGTTGCGATATATAAAAGACTGCGTATTAATATCTTTCTATCCACTGGTCATTAGTTTTCCATTTTTGGTCATTCACTTAATAATGTCAGAATTTAAATGTTATGAAGGCCCAAGTGGAAAAGATGAAAGATGACCAAAATGATTACGATTCACAATAACAACTCAGTGGGATAACAATGTTAATGTTGCAAATCGCATGGCCATCCAAACCGCAGTCTTCACCGAGAATTACAAATGCTTCAAGGAAAAAGGGATCAAATCTTTGCGTTCATATGAAAAGTTAAAACTTCTAGTTTGATCTAGTGGCACTGCAGTACAAGTCAGGATCACCAAAGTCAGTATGTTTAATCCTCTAGTGACCATGTGTCTGTAAAGAAATCAACCAATAGTTGGAGGCATGTGGCGCAGTGGATAGAGCGTTGGTGTTCGGATTAAGGGAGCACAGGTTCAAACCCCACTGCAGTCAGCATGTCCCTGGGCAAGACACTTCACCCTAAAATTGCTCCTGTGGGGATTGCCCACGTAAGTCGCTTTGGATAAAAACGTCTAAGAAGTAACATGTAATGTAATATAGTTGTTGAGATGAAATGGACTGTTTTTATATAGTGCTATATCAAGTCTTTAAGTCCCCTCAGAGCACTTTATATTAACAAGTAATCATTCACCCATTCACACCCCATTCATATACTGTAGAGCAGGGGTGGCCAACCGGCGGCTCTCGAGCTGCATGCGGCTCTTTGCCCAGTTTCATGCGGCTCTTCAGTTCATATCGAATTCTATATGTGTGGGGGAGAGACACGGACTCCTGACAGTTAAACCTGATATTTAGTAGTTCTGTTAAGTATTGAATGCTGATAATTCTGACGTAATTTGGCCGGTCAAAGTTGTTTGGGCTCGGATAGAATCGCTCCGTTACTTTTGTCCCGTGTTACTTTCGTCCCGGCTCTCCCTACGTGTGTATGTGTGGTGTCAGGTGTCAGTTTGAGAGGATGACAGCGCGTCTAATTTTGATGTGGCCCAAAAGCCAATCACAATAATACCTGCGATGCAGTGAACCAATCACCTTTGAGGGGGGAAAACCTATCGTTGATTAAACACTATCTGACCATGAACTGAGTTTGATCCTAAAATGTCAGGGAAGAAATGCACAGCTAAGCGAAAATATGAAGACGAACATAGGACGTTTTTAGTAGAGTGGGAGAGTTCATGTTTTTTTATCGAACGCAATTGCAAGCCATGTTGCCGTGTATGCCAGACAGCATTAACCCATTTCAAGGCTTCAAATCTTCAGCGCCATTTCACCTCACTCCATGCTAACATCAACCAGGACTCCCCAAAAGTTATGGAACTTCACAAGCAGAAGATAAACACCTTGAAAAGTCAGGCAGAAAAGCAGACAGTTTTTTTTTTAAATAACGAAGCACTTTTATACGGAGCCCTGGAGGGTTCATTGAGAGAAAAATAAATAAAACGTGGCCACGCTTTAGTAACTCGTGCGCACGAGTTACTAAAGCGTGCGCACGAGTTAATAAAGCATGGCCTCGTTTTATTTAAATTGAGGGATTCCTGTCCGTGACTCACAGAATCTGCTGCTGCCCACAGCTGTTTTATAGAAGGAAAACATCCTTCACTTTATGAAATCTCTGTGGCACCAGTGGCCTGTACTACGAAGCAGGATTTGCTATTTACACTATTCATTCATGAAGTATGACGCTGCGCTGTCCGCATGCGTCTCCATGTTTGTGATTGGTCAAATGTTGGTAACCCCGTCCCTTTCACGTGAACGTACTCTCAGCCGGACAGAGAAACCCTGGTTGATTTGCTGAGTTAATAACCAGCTTCGTAGGACCGCTTAGCGACATCGCGTTTGTTAGGGTTAGTTAAGCCGGGTAAATCAAACATATCCAGGGTCTGTTGAACTGGCTTCGTCGTACAGGGCACTGGAGGCAGTAATGTGTAACCCAGCAGAATCTGAGAAGAGCAGCACCAGCTGCAAAGAGCGGTGCCTTTTACTGTTTACTTCACTGCGTTGCCCTTCATTAGAACCGCTGGATAGAGATCGAGGCTGCTACGTTTAACCACACACACCTCTACACACATCGAACTACCAGAGTATTCCCCCTCGTTTTATGAAGGATATGTCCTGTCACCGGGGCGTATGCTGTGTGTGTGTGGGTGTGCTCAGCTCCACTCTGTGTGTGCGTGTTCGGTGTGTTTGTGTGTGTCCGACACCCCCGGCACAGTAATTTACACAAATCTGGTTCTCCATAGTTATATGTGTATTCCCAAGTGAAAGAAATTCGTTTAATCTTAATCTCGATGTGTAGTCCTGCCGGAGTGCACCGGAACGAACGATACTATCATAAACAAATGCCCACACACACACAAAACGAGGCCACGCTTTAGTAACTCGTGCGCACGCTTTAGTAACTCGTGCGCACGAGTTACTAAAGCGTGCGCACGAGTTACTAAAGCGTGGCCACGTTTTATTTATTTTTCTCTCTGTGAACCCTCCAGGGGCCTATACTACGAACCTGGTTCAACCTAACCTGGATATGTTTGAGTTAGCCGGTTGGCCTAATCCAAAACATACGCGCTCTCGCTAAACTGTACTACGACGCTGGTTATCAAGTGGATCGCTCAAGCCAGCCGTGTCCTATCTAGTTAGGTGCGCGTTCACATGAAAGGGGTGGTATTTGGAGCATTCGACCAATCACAAACATGGAGAAGCGTACTGACAGCACAGCGTCATACTTCCTGAATGAAAAGTGAACTTTAATACTAGTCAAAAATGAAGAAGTTAAACTTTAAACATCCATGACTTAAACACTTTATCCAGGATAAAAGCCACATAGCTGCACCTGCAAGGTGAATACAGCTGGTAACAGAAAAAGTGTTTGAATGCGTACATCAACAGGTTTATGATATCACTGCCCCGTCTAAAACACGATCTGACTTCAATTACATTTGTCTCGAGTGTTTCGTCAACTTATGTGTTGCTTAAAATAATACTTCTGCATACAGTATGTGTCACTGTGAGTGTTGCACGGCCAGATACGGCTCAGGAGATATATGATACATTATGAAGTGATATGCCGCGGACTGTACTTAATGTACTCTGATCCGGTTACTTATGTTGTGGCCGATATTTAAGTAAGCTTTCTTAACGCTAATGTTATAACAGTCAGATTGCTCTGAAGATGGAGGTGATATTCTATTCATGTTCACGTTCACACAGTCGGTGATTTTTGCCGGCCGTCTTTCCTGCGACGGCAGTTTTTCTGTATTTCCTTTCTCCTGTAATATGACTTGATCGCTTTAAACTCCGCACACTGAGCTCTGATTGGTCAGCAGGCGGTGCTTTCACTGAGTTGAGCTCTTAGCCTGCAACCTAACCTGGTCCCGACCAGGTTAGCTGCTTAGCATATATTACCATGGAGATCTAGCCTGCTAAAAAGAGAACCAGCTTCGGATGACCGGAAAGCCGGAGTTTTCCCTGAATTTAGCCGGCTAAGCGAAAATCCTGCTTCGCAGTATACCCCCCAGGGCTCCGTACTTTTAAAGTAAGATAAAAAAGTAAAATAAAAAACGTTTTCAATTTTGCTTACTGAGAGTTTGTGTGCGAGTGCACACAATGTTCATTGTTATGTTAACTGGCCTCTGAATACTGGTAGGAGAGGTTTGATTCCATTTCTGTCAATATTATGGTGTATGACATTTACAATAAATCTGTCTGAGCAGAGCTATGTGTGTCAGGGTTCTTACGGTCATTAAAAACCGTGCCACGGTTCGTCACGTGATCGTGCTACACCAATTGGGTAGCTGCATATTGTCAACAGAAGTGAAAGATGGCCGCCTACATGGTTGCGCTAAACCAGACCAAATGGATCCTAACCAGTGCTGTATGCTTGTTTTATGTCATGTTTTGTCATATGTCTTAATACATCACTAAGTCCGAGGTATTTGCGTTATATACACGGTATTTGTGAGAGGTTTTACTATCTGGGAACAGAGTGGACCATCGAATCAACATTGACTAGCAGCGTTTATCAGCCAACTCCAGCTACAAACAATTTCCCCACGGGAATTAATAAAGTATATCAAACTCAAATTTATCAAACTATCATTCCTGGACTACCATGTTCGCATCGCTAGGTTCATTGGCTGAGCTCGTGGATTATTCCATTAGACTGAGGACTTTTTGTCTGTCTGTTGTTACCCTGTACACGTTAAATGCACTCTTAAAATGACTTAATTTCATACATAGCTGCGTCCAAGAAGAAGGTTAACTTGTTACGTTAAGTAATTTAGATCAATAAAAAGCAGTACTTCCAGGCTGAAGACTTTTCTTTTTGTCGCTGCTTTTAATTGAACTATTCATATCTTAGACTGCACTGTAACTTTTATCCATGTATTTTTTCTTTTAATGTTTATTTTATTAGCTTTTCTTTTTAATGACCGATTTTAAATGCCATTTTCTTAATGTCTTTGATTTTTTGTAAAGCACTTTGAATTGCCTTGTGTTGAAAAGTGCTATATAAATAAACTGTGTGAGAGAGAGGGGAGGAAGAAAGTAATGGAGCACAGAGAAAGGCTGAGAACAAAAGAGAGAAGGAGGTGGGGGTGCACGCACATCTGTGACTGTGTGTTTGATGTGGCTCTTTGCAGTAACATAGTAACATTTTTGGCTCTTAACCTCTGACTGGTTGGCCACGCCTGCTGTTGAGCAATGTTCCGCTTGCTCAAGGATGCTCACATTAACAAACATTCACTATTGGCAATGCCATCTGGGAGCAACTCTGAGTTTTGTATGTTGCCCCAGGAAACATCAAAATGTTGACTGCAGGGGCTGGGATCGAACGCACAACATTTCGATTGACAGTCAACCCCTCCTCACCCATAGTCGCCCAGTGCATGGTAAGTGTTCATTCCTATCACTAGAGCTCTGCCAAGAGCATGGCTAAAAATGCAATATTTCCAATGAAAAAAGTTCAAAAATGTGATGTACCTACAACACACTGTGAGGGAGCCACATGGGAATCATAAATTGTTGAACAGAAGTGATACAATAGTCATTCATACTGTGAAGGCCCTTGCTTTTGTTTCTTCAAATATGTCCTGCTAACAGATGCACCTAACCTTTTATTGTGAGGTCTTCCAGACAGAAAGTGCACATGTACCCAGGAAGCTGTTTTGCCTGGTCATTTAACTCAATGCCTCTCAAAGTAAAATTCAATGAACTCATTTAGATGAAAGTGCTTCCACTTGCCCCAAGGAGACAAAGTTACGGCTCATACTCTGACCACTGCTAACCTGCTGTCATAACAAGTTGGATAAAATAACCGTGGGCTGAACTCCTTGTGACTTAAGCAGAACAAGATAACAAATGCAAGGTCGAAACTGTTTTTTTAGAATAACATTTTCTCTCAGAAGTGAGCATTCAGTTTAGGACTTCTGGGTCTGTATCACTGCTTTGCGCTTAAAGGCAATACAATATGAAGATGTCATTTTAAAGGTGACACCATTTATTTATACTTATCAATTACATTTTAACAACAAATAGATCAATTCCACGACTACTGGACAGAGCTTAAGATTGTGATACAGTCTCCTTAAACCTAATTGTAAGAAAACTTGTGTCGAATAAAGTTTCCAAAGCTATTCATAATCTAATTTCCTAGGTTGCTTGCTAATGTTTCCAGGGAAAAGCACTTAGTCAAATCTGACATACATAGAGTATTTGTCACTAATCTACAATGATTGCTGCTCAATGAACACATATTGAATGTTAAAAGGATGCTAATCATGTTATATATGCAGGCAACAAAATACTTTAACCTGGAGCTACATTTCATTTCTCGGTTAGTTCACAAATTCTCTCTTGTTTTTTTTGTTATGGACTTTAATATAATACCTACTTAATTAAAGAGACGTAAATTAAAAGTCTCAGCACATAATACAAACATTGCTCTTTAAAATTCTGTGTGGCCAACTGATACAGAAGATAAATGTCATGACCTCCAAGGAGAGACACTAAAAGAGACTCCATTTCAATATTAATGATGACATTCACATTTTCTCCACAACCTTTGCTAACACATTATGCCACCTGAGTCCTGCCCATTACCTTTTCCTTTCTTATGTTCACAATGTATTGTTATCGTTGTCATATGTTATATATGCGTTTAAAAGTATGAATATTTGCAGTTGTTTTTTTATGAATACAGTCAATGGATGGATTTATCGGTAAAGCCTGCATGGCTTATCGGCAAGTTCTTCATGAAATGTTTTTTAAGCAAAGCAAGTGATCTCTTTCAACAGCTTAACCACAGTCATCAGAGTAAGAATAAAGGCAGTTTTATAATGTGTTGATAAGTATTGGTTCAAATCAGGATGCAGACGGAACATTTGCTCAACAAATAAGAAAACCCACCCACAGAGAAAAAAACCTGTTTCGCCATCTGTAACAAGGACTAATACATCTGTCTTTGCTAAATGAAAACACTGTTTGAAAACCATAACTAGCTTTGAAGACTATAACTAGCTTTGATGATCAAAACATAAGACTGTGATATTAAGCCATGGCCAAGATTGCATTTATATTTTCAAACACTTTCCCTCCATCGCAAATCTGCATAGCAATGAATGTATAAAGAGACATTTATGAAGTCGCAGGCAGATATCTCAGATGTAATTATAACTTATCAGTTGTGATTACTTTGAAATGTCTCGAAGAGGCTCAATGAACAGTGCCAATTATTTACTTCATGCCTGGCACTGCCCCCGATTTACTCACATAATCACGCATATATGAGATGAAAGAAACAGGAGGCAACAGGGAAAAAATGCTCGTTTTATATATCATTTGAAGGGCTCCATTCTTATTCGTTTTTAGAAATAACCCAAACATTTTCTTGGTAAATGTTAAAACCAACAAAGGAGCCACCTAAACATAAACATGATTGATGTCATGACTTAGGCTATGTTTTTGTCAGATTACATAATGTGACAAGAAAAGAAACATTCACAAATGCATTGTTCTATCAGTCAAATGTTGCACTTGTTCTCTCTCCAAAGTGAAACCTTGACTGCGATAATCAGAGTGGCTTGAACAACCTTCCTTGCTTATGATGGATGAAGGGAGTGTGGCCTTTTGAAAGGGTATATATCACATTAAACCAGGAGTAATGAGGAAATCTCAAACAACCAGATGTTTGAATGATACACAATGTAAATCCCTGTGCCCACAGAAGTTAGAAGAAGCTGAAGGCAAAGATTTCAACGCACATCGATTTACATTTATCTTATACGTCATCACAAACAGAGGAAACTAATTCACACAAGATTAAGCAGAAACTGTAGGCAGAGAGTGGGAAGTAAACATAATGATGTTAAATGGATATGTGGTAGCCGTTGACCTTTTTGCTGATGCTGTGGTATTCAGACAAAGCCTTTGACTGATCTCTTAGTCAGATAAATGTAGTGTAGCTATTAATCTTCACCTCATTTCATGCCATACAAATAAATGACCTCTTCAAATGGAACACTGTGCCTCACCACTATTTCAAAGCTGCAGCATGTTCTGTATAGGGAACAGGAATACACAAGGAGGGAGCGCAAAGGAGAGAGGTCGGGGGAGGTGGGGTAAGAGAACAGGTATAGGAAGAGTATTCCCAAATCCCCGCTGTCGTTCGTTTCTTCAGTTATCGCTGGCTGTGATAAGCTAGCCCCGTCTTATCTTAAACCCCCGATAGGCCAAATGGTTCGTCCTGAAGGAGAGAGGGGACAATTAAATGGGTTTCACCACGAAGTTGACTTTAGGGGCTGCAATCCTCCCTAGAACTAGCAAAGTCATTATTATTATCAATGTTGTTGCTCCCTTTCGCCGAGGTACATCAGTTTCATCAGTTTAACACTTTGGATGCTATCAGTCAAGTTGGTTTTAGTTATTGACTTTTCTCTACATTCAAAGAGAACCCATTTATGTTGGCTGTTTTCCTATGTTTGTGGAAAGTAACATAGTATATTCGAGCTCCAAAATATGCTTGTCATTCACTCAGAATGTCAACTCACTCATCAGAATAAATTCTTAGAATTTAAAACCCAAAAAGAACAAAACGTTTTGGCCAGTGGCTCCTCACAAAAATGTGTACGATATCACTGAGTTGTTAGCAAGTATTACAGACATCACAAAGTTATATTTGATTATTATATATTTTAATTTATAACTTTAACACCTGAATCTCCTCCTCGAGCACCATTTTGTTTTTTTTAACCAAGTATCTCGCGCAGGGGCTCCTTATTTTCATCTAAACTAAAAGACAGAGAATCAGCACTTTGGAAACAGGGCTGAAACAGAGGGGATTATGGGATGCTACACTTAATGATCTGTTTGTTATTTCAAGCCAAACACTTCAGAGACATGTTTTGTATATATCTGAGACCTATAATATATTTATGAAATACAGTATAATAGGGGACCTTTAATGACAACATTATAACTACAACAGTTAGTGTATGCATTAATTCATCAGCTCAAATGCCACAGTATGAGGTTAGGGTTAGCCATTATTCTACAGTAAGAAGCACTTTTACTGTTTGGTACTTCAAACATATGTAGCAGAAAATACTCAAGTATGATTTTAAAGCCTTAACTATTATTTTAGTATTGTTAGCTTGATGTACTGCTGCAGTCCTCATTCATAACACTCCGTTCGATGTCTCACTATGGGATGCACCTCATCGCGGAGCAAACAGAAGCATCAATCTCATTACGCCAATCCTGATTGGCTGGTGATCTTGACGTCAGCGTCAGGGAATTCACCCCCTATAAGTAGCTTGCGCCACAACGCATGCGTCATTCAAACACCTCTTCTCGCTTCAGAGCACATCTCTATAGTAGCCGGACAAGCTTAACGGTCCACAGACTGAACCCAAATATAACCATTTCGGTCGACGGTCGCTCGCCGGCTACTCCTTCTGCTTTGCAGGAAGATGGTAATACTAATGCCAGTTAGTATTGAAATCGACCTCGCCCTTCTCTTCCCCGGAAAGTAAGGTAGGTCTGATTTTTTCAAGCTAGCAACACACCTGTTGCTACAACCCAGTCTCACGGCATTTCGTGTTCACCAACACGATTTTTAATCTATTGATTCGTGTTTACCAACACGATTTGCCCCTTTTTTTTTCGTGTTGCACAGCACGATTTTAAAAGCAATGTATTTCTACTGCCTGCAGCACGTCTTTTTCTCCGGTCGGGTCGTGGGAGACCAGAAGCTGTGTGGTTCATAAAAACATGTTCTTACTCAATATCAAGCCACAATTATTGCTTTCATTTTAAATCGTATAATTTCGGGCTTTTGTTGCCGTCTGTTAGGAAAATAAATGGGGCTCAGACAATAAATGGGGCTCAGAGCCTCAGAATACGGAAATCTGTATTTTTAAATATTTTTTTCCTTCCAATTCGTTATTGTTTTCAAAATAACACACTGTTATTTACTCACCAATAACACACAATTATCCTTGCTTTTATTTATTGGTTTAATTCCATAATCTCGGGCTTCTTTGGCGTCCGCCAGGAACTGAATTTCAAAATAAAAATAACCGGAAATAACCATTTCAAACAGCTGTGTGAAATGGAACGAAACCACGCCAGACTATCCAAAACTGGAATTGAACGCCCCCCCAGAACTACACATGCTGGCTATTGTGTTTCGCAAAATGTTCTATGGGACGTCTCTACTGAACGTTTTCGTTTGTCCCACAATTAGAAGTTGCCAGTATTAAACACATTGGTGTTATCAAATGTAAAACATATGATTAATAAATGGGTGAAAATCGCTTGTGTCCATAATGCGCAGCATTAATATATACCCACATGACAGCTCATTGTTACTTTGTAATTCTACTCCACTACAATTCAGAGGTTAACCTGGTATTTTTACTCCACTGCATTTATTTGAGTTACTTTGCAGATTCTGATTATGTGAAATATAAACAACCCTTAAATCAGACTTTAGTTACACGTGACCTGAGTAAAATTCAGGTAAGGTGATTGTCAAGTGCCAACAATCAGGAGAGATATTTGATAGTTGGTGCTTGAGAAGACTAAACATGTATCTGCAATTGACATGAATGGAAACGAGTAATAAAGTATATTCATTACTCGTTATTCTCTACTAATAGTTAATTAAAGACTGTATATTATGGCTATTTTGTACATCCCTTTCAAGATTTTCAAAGGTTTATTGACATATCATATACACAACTACGGTGTAGTTATGCAATGAATGAAACACTTGGGTCACAGGTTCCTCAACAGTGCATTACAAGACATCTATCAATATGTGTGTACCTCCACCATTAAACATATTCATATTCTGCACATTTCTTATTCTATCTACATACATAAGAGTATCATTCATATGTATAAATCAGTTAAAATAAGTGCTTCAACATAGTTAACATTGCAGGAAAGCAATATATTAGACGTTAAGTACTTTGTCAGGCTTAATATTTATCTGTAGATAGATGCCCCCAAAGTTTTTTTCTTATTTAAAAGAAGACCTTAATCTGTTATTTAATGTTTAAATAAAGGTTAATTCGTTTTTCTGTGTTGCACCTCCTCCTATTAATATCTTTGTACATCCTGCACTAAACTGTTTTATTGTAGAGATCACTTATAGTATCTTCTTGATTTTTTATATTCCATATTTCTATCACAGACCTTCTACTTTCCCCCTATAAAAGTATGTACTCTTCATATTTTAATTCAAATATTAAAATAATATTTGATGAAAAAAATATTAAGAGTCCATCATTGTTTTTATGTGTTATATTATAACACATACAAACAATAATTCAATAACGTGCTTTAACCACTAGGCGGTGCACAAAAGGTACACACCTATAATAACTTTGTATTATTAGTGTAGGACACGTTTTATTCATGCTTTCACATAATTTTACAGCATATTGCTATACTATTTCAGAGTCAGTATTTACATTCTTACATTCAAAGAAAATCAGTAATATCTTTAAAAACTACAGTCCTTTTATATCAGCTGTGCACCGTTATGGTGTAAATATAACCTATAATTAATAATCTGTGAATTAGATCAAATGTAAAAGTCAGCCGAATTAGTGTTGATACTGCAAGGAGACGTATTGTGTGAAGAGAAATTGAAGATGTTGTTTAATTGTTGAATATATTTATGATCCACGTCAAGTATTCAGTTTCGGCGGCATTTTCTCAATTTTTCCAAAGTTCTTCTCATCAGGGCTCATCAAGAACAACGGCAGATCTGTAATATACAATGCCGAACCGTGTATTACAATGCCGTTATGTGATGACTTTCAAAGAGAAAAGCAAGAACACTCGGAATTAAGTATTATTTTATTCTTTTAAAATGTTTTCCGGATTTCATATCATATAAACACCAAATCCCAGCATGCATTGCGGCTAAAACATCCAATAAACGAGCTTAAAACCATAGCTGAGGATCTTGGGTAATCTCTCGAAATGCCTACATCTGTTTCCGGTTATTTTTATTTTGAAATTCAGTTCCTGACGGACGCCAAAAAAGCCAGAGATTATGGAATTAAACCAATAAATAAAAGCAAGGATAATTGAGTGTTATTGGTGAGTAAATAACAGTGTGTTATTTTGAAAAGAATAACAAACTAGAAGGAAAAAAAGATTTAAAAAATACAGATTTCAGTATCCTGAGGCTCTGAGCCCCATTTATTTTCCTCACAGACGGCAACAAAAGTCCGAGATTATACGATTTAAAATAAAAGCAATAACTGTGGCTTGATATTGAGTAAGAACATGCTTTTATGAACCACACAGCTTCCGGTCTTCCTCGACCCGACCGGAGAAAAAGACGTGCTGCAGGCAGTAGAAATACATTGCTTTTAAAATCGTGCTGTGCAACACGAAAAAAAGGGGCAAATCGTGTTGGTGAACACGAATCAATAGATTAAAAATCGTGTTGGTGAACACGAAATGCCGTGAGACTGGGTTGGTTGCTAGCTAGCTTCCCCTTACTACCGTCACCACGGTAGCGAGGACGCTTTTCTTTTTCTCTCTCAAGGAGGAGAAAAGGATTAGAAGTATATTGACACACCAGTCAATATTCTTTGAGAACAAAGGACCCACACCGTCCCTTTTTCTCCGGATTAAGGACGGGTTGGTAACACTTTTCTCTCAACGACGTACCTGTTACGAGCAGGTCCTCTCCACGCCATGAGGCGAACAAGATGGACGCCTCTCCCCCTCACACCAGAGGCGTCAGGGACTCGGAGCCTCGGTCATGCGGCTGCGGGTTGAAGATAGCAGGCACAGACTCACACCAGGTCTGCTCGTCCTACCTCGGGCTGGAACACGCCCAGGAAGCTATCTACAACCCCGGCTTGTGCGGGCATTGTGCCCGTTTCACCCGAAAGAGCCTCCACCGACGGCTAGCACACCAAGCTAGCTTGTTGGAACAGGACTCCCTCATGTCCACTGATTCGCCGTTTGGCAATCAAGACACGGGGGCGTCCGCCGCAGAGACTGAGCCCCTCACTGTGTCGGTCTGGGGCTCACTAACAGCGGCAGCTGCGGAACCGGGATCCCACGCCTTGTCAGGCCGGGACCCGGTGGCGGCAATAGACGTGGGAACGGAGCCCCATGCCTCACCAGGCGGGAGCTCCCGGCGAGACCTCACCATGGTCTCGCCCGCGGAGGCTCGGCCTGCTCCGCATACTGCTGATGGAACTGCTGGTGGCAGCCCACCTCCTACCGAGGATGGGCCCGTCACCAAGCAGGAACCCCACGCTGCCAGCGAAGGTGGACCGTTTCCAGTCGACCATGACTGAACGGTCCTACAGAGCAGCAGCGTTGTCCGCCAGGGCTCTGAACGTTTCCTCACTGCTAACCGCATACCAAGCGGAGCTCTGTGAGCCTTCGCAGAGGCAGCCCTTCGTCCAAGCTGCCCCGAACCCTGCTCGGTTCAAAATACCGAAAACGCAGAGGTCGCAGTCCGCCCCGAGTCCCCAGCCCAGGCAGGGGACGAGGGCGAGCTGGCCTAGAACATCTCTGGTTCCGGCTGCAGCCCAGGCGCAGCCAACCCAGAATTTCGGCCAGCCGTCGAGGAAGAAGAAGCGAGCGGCGTGACAGCCCCTCCTTCTCCCCTCTGTGACAGAGCTGGAAGTCTACGGTTCCCCAGCTCTAAATGTGTTCCCGCCGCCTCGAGAGATGCCTCAACACCATCCTCAAGTCTGCATAAACACATGTCACACACTTATTGATTTTTCTGTCATAAAACATTTTCCGCTGACGCATCCAGGCTTCGAGCCAAGGGCGCAGCTCGAAAAAATGAAAAAAAAAACAATAAACAGTCCGTCAACTGTTCCCCTTCTGAGAGCAGCTACGGCCTCTCTCAAAGGGGGGACAATTGACGGTTCTGTAAAGGCACCACCGTCACACGCATGCGCAGTGCCGGCTGGGGCCGTAAAGGCACCACGTCACGCGCATGCGCAGTGCCGGCTGGGGTCGTAAAGGCACCACCGTCACACGCATGCGCAGTGCCGGCTGGAGCTGTAAAGGCACCACCGTCACGCTCATGGGCAGTGCCGGCTGGGATCGTGAAGGCACCACCGTCACGCGCATGCGCAGTGCCGGCTGGAGCTGTAAAGGCACCACCGTCACGCGCATGCGCAGTGCCGGCTGGGGTTGTGAAGGCACCACCGCCACACGCATGCGCTGGGGATTGTCAAAATGGGGCACCACAGTGCTCAGACACTGGAGGGCCCCATAACACAACAAATAGAGACTCAGAGGGGAAGAGACGTGACATCTCAGCTGGCTCTAAGGAGCATACAGCGGGAGATAATCACGACATCTACTTGGGTTTCTCAAGACAGTTACACAGAGCTACAGACTCCAAGTCACCGTCACCCCCCCTCGCTTCTCGGGCATTCTGCATTCGCAGGCCCGAGGAGAGTCAGCCCATATTCTGGAGAGAGAGATTTTCTCACTCCTAGAAAAGAGGGCTATATCTATTGTACCCGCCGAGCAGAGTCAGGGCGGCTTCTATTCCAAGTACTTCCTCGTTCCCTAACGGGGAGGGAACGGAATTCGGCCAGTACTTGATGTGAGGGCTCTGAACAAATATCTAAAAAGATATAAGTTCAGAATGCTCACTCACACATCTCTGCTACGGCTCGTGCGACAAAACGACTGGTTTACATCAGTCGACCTGAAAGATGCGTATTTTCACATCCCAGTATATTACCCACACAAGAAATATCTGAGTTTCGCATTTCAGGGGATCTGTTATGAATACAGAGTACTCCCCTTCGGTCTGTCTCTCAGTCCAAGGGTGTTCGTACGATGTACGGAAGCCGCGATAGCCCCGTTAAGAAAACAGGGTATTCGCCTGGCGACCTACCTGGACGACTGGCTGCTTCTCGCACAGTCGGAGCAGGAGGCTGTTACGCAGACAAATGTCCTCGTAAAGCACCTGCTCAACCTGGGTTTCATAATAAATACAGAGAAGAGCATGTTGTGCCCCGCGCAGACTATTCTCTTCCTGGGTTTACGCCTGAACTCGGTGCACTTTTCAGCTCGCTTGTCAGCGGAAAGAGTGAAAGCTTTCAGAGCTTGTCTTGCTCTTTTCCAGCTGCGCAAACATGTTCTCTTCAGATCATGCCTGCGATTGCTGGGGCTCATGGCGTCAGCCATCCTGGTCGTACGACTGGGACGCTTACACATGAGGGAGTTTCAGCGCTGGGTGGCCGCCCTAAAACTAAACCCCGCGCGCCATGGCGTGCGGAGAGTGATGGTTACTGTGAAATGCGTAATGGCACTGCGCCACTGGCTGCACCCGACTTCTCTAGTACGAGGTTTGCCTATGGGCGCTGTCCTTTCACGGAAAGTGATCACCACGGACGCATGTCTGACAGGTTGGGGAGGTATTTATGAAGGTCGCCCGGTGAGGGGTCTCTGGAGCAGAGACCTCCAGCGGGCGCACATAAATTATCTGGAGCTTTTAGCGGTGTTTCTCACCCTAAGACGCTTTCTGCCTTTCCCCAGGGGACATCACGTCCTCGTGAGGACAGACAATACGACCACAATATCGTATATTAACCGCCAAGGGGGTTTGCGTTCTCTCCAGTTACACACACTGGCGCGCAAACTTATCCTATGGAGCGGTAGACGTCTCCTCTCTCTGAGAGCGACGCACGTACCGGGAGTGATGAACCTCGGGGCAGATCTACTCTCCAGAGGTACACCACTTTATGCAGACTGGACTGTACATCCAAGGATTGTGAGCCAGCTGTGGGTGCGTTACGGCAGAGCCGCGGTGGATCTGTTCGCATCGACAACGCTCAGTGTCAGCTGTTCTTTTCGATGCATGATCTAAATGCACCGTTAGGCGTGGATGCACTCGCGCACGATTGGCCCCCGGGCCTTCTGTACGCGTTCCCACCCCTGGCTCTGATACCTCCAACTCTGGCCAGAGTAAGAGAGCAACGCCACACACTTATCCTGATAGCTCCGCACTGGCCAGCTATGTACTGGCTAGCGGAGATATATCAGCTGATGTGCGGGCAGCCATGGCAGCTCCCACTACGCAGGGACATTCTGTCCCAAGCGGGGGGGGCGATCTTTCACCCACACCCAGAGCGCTTGGCTCTATGGGCCTGGCCCGTGAGTGGTACAATCTGAATACAGTGTGACATGAAGCTGACCCTGGCAGCTGCAAAGCGAGCCAGTGGCACTCATGCGCTATCTGTACAGTCTTCAGGCACTCGGTTCGCCCCAGGGCAAACAGAGTGTGGTTGAATCCCAACCCTGCCTTTATTTTAAGGCGGTTGGTTCAGGTACCATATTTGACATTGAGGCATCCTCCCCGCCACTGTATTCCTCCGGGGAACAGCGGCCGGATTTGTCGTGTCCAGCCCGTGCTTTACGCACGTACATGGACAGATCAGGGGTGCTTCGTCATAATGACCAAGCCCCTTGTGTCCTGGGCTATCCCTTATAAGAGCACACCTGTTACTAAGCAACGGCTCTCCCACTGTTTGTGGAAACAATTGCTGTGCGGCCCATACGAGTCAGAGTTCGCAGGCACCCTCGGGTCCGCAAGCTCTTTTGACTCAGGGTCTGGCTGCATCCTGGGCTCTGTCCAGGATGTCTCCCATCCAAGACATTGGTGCAAGCGGCGAGCTGGTCCTCGCCGCTCACTTTTGTCCGTCTTTTAACAGTCTGGACGTTCCACTCCCAGTTTGACTCAAGCATTGCAGGTTGAGTCGGAGCCCTACCTGTTAAAGTTCTGGTCGGTTTGGTGATTTTCGAGATAAGCTCGTCTGGCAATACGGGAGCTACAATTTCCCATAGTGAGACATCGAACGGAGTGTTATGAATGAGAACTATAGGTTACTTACGTAACCCCAGACTTCAGAGTAACATGAAGTGAGATGTCTCACCAGACGGCCCTCCTTGCTATGGTGAAGCGAGAAGAGGTGCTTATTTTGAATGACGCATGCGTTGTGGCGCAAGCTACTTATAGGGGGTGAATTCCCTGACGCTGACGTCAAGATCACCAGCCAATCAGGATTGGCGTAATGAGATTGATGCTTCTGTTTGCTCCGCGATGAGGCGCATCCCATAGTGAGACATCTCACTTCATGTTACTCTGAGTCCTGGGGTTACGTAAGTAACCTATAGTTATTTAATTAAAGGTTATAAATACTGTTATTTGACTATTCACATGTATTGGCTGGCATGTGGCCTAACCGTTAAACAGTTAAATAATATTCAATGAGTATAATGATTTTCACTTTAAAATAATATTAATATTTTGATCTTGTTCCATTAAAAACAATCCAAATGCAATATGTTCAGAACGTGGCCAGATGCACATTAACAATCCTGCCTTAACCCTGGTGAATACTGCTGCTTTCCCCTTGGCAATGTTTCCTGTGGACAGGTGGCCGAGGCGGAAGGCCCACATTGGGTTTGCACCGCAAGCAATGAGAATGTGCTGCAGTGAATCCCCAAACAAACACAGACACAAAAAAATTAACCCTCTTTTCTTTTTTTGCTTCAGAGGACTTGTTAAAAATCCTTTCAAATTCAATCAGTGAGAAAGGCGGGAAATTAAGTAGAGGGTTAACGTGGTGTGAATTCATTACCCCATCGTTGCTGAGGTAGCTCAAGAACTGTAACCCCGAAGCATCGATTCTGGTGATTCATCTTCTTCTGTCATTGAGAATTTATTAGGATTTAGCAGAGATCTTGGCTACACACGAGGAAGACCAGACCAGAAAATAACATTGTCACTTTCAATCACCTCCGCCCTCTATTCTGCACAGTGAGGTGCCTCTTAACCAACGATGGACATTCAAAAATGATTATTTACAACAAACACAAGCTTAAGATGTCCATTGTTGCTATTGTTCTATCGGAGCAATTTCTTATGACACTTATTGATGTACATTCCTCAAAAAGACAATGTATAATAGCAGCTACTCAGCGCTAAACTGCTGAGACAATGAGGTGTTAGCACGTCCACCTTTGTATCTTCGTAAGACAACTGTATTTTCGAACATAATGTGGCTCTTGTAACCATTACAGCTGTTATATACATTTGTTTTTAAATCTAAGCTGCTGTCCCCCGACACAAATCCAAGCACCTGTGTTTTTAAATAAAAAAAATCTTTATCTTAATCCTTATATCACTAATGCGATACAGTTTATGTGAATATTATAAGCACTCAGGAAGCAATTTCTCATATAATCACAAATCTTGACACTGATTCACTCACTATTAAGCAGTAACTATAGGCAGAGTGTGGGAATTGAACGTAATGATGTAAAATGGAAATATATTAGTTGCTGACTATTTTAGATCGTTGCAATAAGTCATTCGTATTAACCCTCCTGTTGTCTTTGGGTCAAATCTGACCGATTCACTACTTTCATTAATCATAACTTTTTTGTTTTACATTCGATTGCATTAAGGCTTTATGAAATCCTTCACAGTAGACATTTGAACATATCAAATTGCTGATTACCACTTTCATTGAATTTTGGATGATGTAGTCAACTCTGTAACACCAATGGTGTTCCCGGTTGCTTCGCGCTTGCTCCACTAGCACCCCCGGTCGACGTTCGCGACACAGAGGGCCTCATCACATAACTTTGCGTGGGGCCACAAGTTGGCCAGGGGCGTCCCTGCATACACTAGATGTGTTTTCCCCCCTTATGTACCCATCCTCCCATGTGAATCTCACACGGCACCAGAGGTCGCGTTAACCGGATATTTTTTTTTAACAATGACGGAAAAATCTGAAAGCCGTCCATCATTTTGATGGATTAGAACAAACTCAGAACAGCGCCACAGTTTCCTTGCAGCAGCTAGGCTCTGGTGTTATGCCGTGTTATGCATGCCCGCCCAAAAGGAAATTATACAGTTTCCAAACCTAACTTTGCCGAACAGAACTGTGAGTATTTGCTTTACGCTGTGCGCAATCCCGCGAGGTGCAATGGGCATGCATAACAAGGCGCTAACAGTCCCCCATTGACAGTTCACGAGCGTGCCCCCCCCCCCCCCGGCAGAGTTGTGTACAGGCCGACGGGTAATAATGGATTTTAACGGAAATGTTACGATCCTGCCCGCCCAGCGAAAAAGTCTAGCGCAACCTCTGCACGGCACACACACAGAACAATTTGATACATTTCCCGCTCTTATATGCCCATCCTCCCACATGGATCACACCTGGTACACGCAATACATGTTCAGTGTCTATTCTTTGTATATTTACTGCAGTTTTTCATGTATACCAGTAGTCTGATACAATATTTACAGTTTGAAAGGGTGTTAAATTAAATTTGGTGACGATTAATGTTTTTTGTGTTAATGTAATAGCAATTCTGAGACCCACAGGGCCGTTTACGATCCCAAATATCACGTTGTGTTCAAAGCGTCAGAGTGTTTCAGACAGAGACATGCCGTTCTTTTTTCCTGTTAAACTACAGAAACGGCAATAAACAACTACAGAAACGGTAATAAACGACTAAACAACGTACAAGTTTTTCATTGAGAGGCGTTTACTTATTTCGGTGAAACGAATGTGCGTAACGTTTTAAAAGATGCGGATAATCTCACCTTGTTTCTGGTGCATAGATTATCGTTTTCTGTTTATTTATAGATCTATTCTCATCCACCATCTTTGTTTGTGACATAAAGAGTGTAAGAGTCACGTTTCTGAATCGGACACTATGAATGGATGCAGTCACAGCCAATCGGAGTCTGATTCAGAGAGTTGCCTGTCAGTTCCGTTGTTATGTGTACTGAAATAAGAGCCGGTATAATTCCACGCGCGAAAACAAAATAAAAGTTGGAATATGTTCTTTTAGTGTTTTGAAAGTAAACTGAGGTATGGCAAAGAAGTGTACTACAGCTGAGACTTTGGAGCTGATTTTTCAAGGGGACAATGTTGATGAAAATGCAGACGAATCTGCTCAGCATGCCATGTGTGATTGTGGACATGATCATGTGTACTCTTCAAAATTGGCAGGACAAAAAAATGACAATTCCTCGGAAAAAAAACACCCATGGACACTGCCCAAAATAATAGGCATAACTAATGAATAGAATAAGTTAGAATCTTCTAATCAGTTCTGATACAATGATAATAAATATGTGCAATTTTCTGTTTTGAAAGTTTCTTTCAATGTTATGGTCAGCAGTTATTTTTAATGAAATAAGTAAAAAATTCAAGCTCCTCTTTTTATTTTTTATTTATGGGCAAATATCCCCTATTATAGTGTATATAAGTCTCTAATGAGTGACATATCATTAGCTGAGGTTTTGCTGATTTCCGGGATGTGTAAAACTTGATTATATACTGCAAAGAAATGACACTTTATAAGGCAAAACACAAACATATACAAAAACGGAAATGTCCTATGTGGGTCTCAGAGGGTTACAACATGACCAGTCAAATTTGACCGCAAACACCAAAGTAAGGGGGAAAAACGAACACAACAGGAGGGTTAAGGGTCTACAGCAGTGTTTCTCAAACTTTTTCATACCAAGGACCACTTAACCAATAAAAAAAGCACTCGCGGACCACCTAACTCCACAAATATCAAAAAACACATCGTTTTTCTAGAACAGATTACAAATCGCCTGAAAATGGTACAAACAAGTGTTTGATGAAGGGGTTGCGTAGGGCTATATCATGCGATCGAAAGGGAAACTATAGGTTACTTACGTAATCCCAGTTCTCGGAGTAACATGAAGTGAGATGTCTCACTATGGGATGCGCCTCATCGCGGAGCAAACAGAAGCATCAATCTCATTACGCCAATCCTGATTGGCTGTGATCTTGACGTCAGCGTCAGGGGAAATCACCCCCTATAAGTAGCTTGCGCCACAACGCATGTGTCATTCAAAATAAGCACCTCTTCTCGCTTCACCATAGCAAGGAGGGCCGTCTGGTGAGACATCTCACTTCATGTTACTCTGAGACTGGGATTACGTAAGTAACCTATAGTTCTCATTCATAACACTCCGTTCGATGTCTCACTATGGGATATTGTAGCTCCCGTATTGCCAGACGAGCTTATCTCGAAAATCACCGATCAACCAGAATTTAACAGGTAGAGTCCCGACTCAACAAGGTGCCCAGCACTGCTCGGGCCACGCTTGGAGCGGAGACGTCTAGCCTGTAAAAGCGGACAAAAGTGAGCGACGAGGACCAGCTCGCCGCTGCACAGATGTCTTGGATGGAAACACCCTTGAACAAAGCCCAGGATGTAGCCAGGCCCCGAGTCGAGTGAGCCCGCAGACCAAATTCTGACTCGTATAAGCCAAAGCAATTGCCTCCACAATCCAGTGTGAGAGCCGTTGCTTAGTAACAGGCTTGCCCTTGTGAGGGTTAGCCCAGGACACGAAGAGTTGGTCATTAAGACGAAGCTCCTTTGATCTGTCCATATATGTGTGTAAAGCCCGGACTGGACACAACAGATCCTGCTGCTGCTCCCCGGAGGAAACCAGCGGCGGAGGAAATGCCTCAATGTCAATTGGGGTACACGAACCAACCACCTTTGGTGTAAAGGCAGGATTGGGCTTCAACAACACTCTCGTTTGCCCTGGGGCGAACTGAGTGCATGAGGGATGTACAGACAGTGCATGAATATCGCTGACCCGCTTGGCGGATGCCAGGGCCAGTAACAGCACTGTCTTGAGTGACAGATGTTTCATGTCAGCTCCTTCCAGGGGTTCAAATGGGGTCATTCTGAGCCCATTTAAAACCACTGCCAGGTCCCATAAGGGAACCAGCGACCTGTAGACTGGGAGGAGCCTGCGAGCTCCCTTCATAAAACGGCAAACCAAAGGATGTTGGCTAGCCGTCTTACCCTCAAAGCCTACGTGGCATGCAGCAATAGCAGCCAGGTACACCTTGATCGTGGAGAAAGCTCTGTGTTTATCGATCAAGTCCTGTAGAAATGATAAAATCACCCCGACAAGACATTGAAAAGAGATGTGTCCTTCTTGAAGGCACCACTCCTCAAACACCCTCCACTTACAGTCGTAAAGAAACCTGGTGGAGGAAGCTCTCGCACTCTGAATAGTGTTTATCACCTTCTGAGGGAGTCCCACTGTATTCAGATTGTACCACTCACGGGTCAGGCCCATTATAGTGCCCCGCGCTCTGGGCGTGGGTGAAGGATCGCCCCCCCCCGCCTGAGACAATCTGTCCCTGCGTGGTGGGGGCTGCTATGGCTGCCCGTACAACAGCTGATATATCTCCGCCAGCCCGTACGTTGCGGGCTAGGGCGGAAACATCAGAGTAAGTGTGTGGCGTTGCTCCTTCACTCTGGCCAGAGTTGGGGGTAACAGAGCCAGGGGTGGGAACGCGGACAGAGGACCCGGAGGTTAATCGTGTACGAGTGCGTCTCTGCCTAACAGTGCGTTTAAATCGTGCATTAAAGAGAACAGCTGTCATTGAGCATTTTTACTTTATGCGAACAAATTTGACGCGGCTCCGCCGTAACGCACCCACAGCGGACTCACGATCCTTGTATGTGGAGTCCAGTCTGCATAGAGTGGTGCACCTCTGGACAGTAGTTCTGTCCCGAGGTGCATCACTCCCGGTACCTGTGTCGCTCTCAGAGAGAGGAGACGTCTGCCGCTCCAAGGGACCAGTTTGTGTGCCAGAGTGTGTGACTGGAGACAACGCAACCTCCCCTGGCGGTTCATACGATATCGTGTCTGTCCTCACGAGGACATGGTGTCCTCTGAGAGAAGGCAGGAAGCGTTTTAGGGTGGGGAACACCGCTAAAAGCTCCGGGTAGTTTACGTGTGCCCGCTGGAGGTCTCTGCTCTAGGGACCTCTCACCGGGCGACCTTCGTAAATACCTGTCAGCCTGTCTGACATGCGTCCGTGGTGACCACCTTCCATGAAAGGACAGCACCCGTAGGCGCGTCCCGCACTAGAAAAGTCGGGTGTAGTGCCACTACGCATTACATAATAACCAATACTCTTCAGTTTCAGTTCAGTTTTATTATGAGACCCATGTTGAGCGGGTGGTTTACGAGGACATTTGTCTGCGTAATCTGACTCTGCTCGGCGGGCATTATAGATAAAACCCTTCTTTCTAGGACAGAGAGAACCTCTCTCTCCAGAATATGGGTTGACTCTCTCTGGGCTTGTGAAAACAGATAAAGTGTAACTGTTTTGAGAAGCCCAGGCAGATGTCGTGAGTATCTCCTGCTGTATGCTCCGAGCCAGCTGAGATGTCACGCTTACGGCTCCAGCCGGCACTGGGCATGCGCGTGACGGTGGTGCCTTTACAGCTCCAGCCGGCACAGCGCATGCGCGTGGCGGTGGTGCCTTCACGACCCCAGCCGGCAATGCGCATGCGCGTGACGGTGGTGCCTTCACAGCCCCAGCCGGCACTGCGCATGCGTGTGACGGTGGTGCCTTTACAGCTCCAGCCGGCACAGCGCATGCGCGTGGCGGTGGTGACTTCACGACCCCAGCCGGCAATGCGCGTGACGGTGGTGCCCTTAAAGCCCCAGCCGGCACTGCGCGTGCGCATGGCGGTGGTGCCTTCACAGACCCGTCAATAATCCGCCTTTTGAGAGATGCCGTAGCTGCTCTCAAAAGGGGAAGAATTTGGCGGGCTGTTTATTGGTTTTATTGATTTTATTTTCATTTTTTTGAGCTGCGCCCTCGGCCTGAAGCCTGGATGCGTCAGCGGCAAATGTTTTATGACAGAGGAATCAATCAACATGTGACATGTGTTTGTGCGGACTTGAGGATGGTGTTTAGGCATCTCTCGAGGCGGCGGGAACACATTCATGGAGGGGAGAAGGAGGGGCTGTCACGCCGCTCGCTTCCTCTTCCTCGACTGCTGGCCGGAATTCTGGAGGCAAATGTCCGTGACCGCTGCCGTCTCGTCCAGAGTGGCTGCTCCCGGGCTACCCGACAGGTCCTCGCAGAGCTCCGCTTGGTAGGCGGTTAGCAGCGAGGACACGTTCAGGGCCCTGGCGGACAGCGCTGCAGCTTTATAGGACTTTTCAGTCATTGTGGACTGAAAGTGGTCCGCCTTTGCTGGCAGCGTGGGGTTCCTGCTCGGTGAGCAGTGGTTCCATGGGCAGTATGCGGAGCAGGCCGAGCCGGCCGAGCCTCTCCATTCCATTGCAGTCCAGGGAGGAGGCACCCTGGATTGGGACCTTGTTGCTGAAGGGCCGGTCTCTCCACGAGACCGACACTTCATCCAACATTTCTGGAAAAACCGGGAGGAGTTGCCTCCCTTTGCCCGCTGTTTGGGGAAGATGCTTCCCCTCGTAGCGGGACCTGGAGGTCTCCTTGGCCATTTCAGGCCACGGAATCCGTTCCCGCGTGTCTTGTCGTCACCGGGTCCCGGCCTGCCAGGGCGTGGGATTCCGGTTCTGAGGCCCTCGCTGATAGTGAGCCCCAGACCGACACGGAGAGGGGTTCGCTCTCTGTGGCGGACGCCCCCGTGTCTTAACTGCCGGCCGGCGGGCTAGCTTGTCTCGCTAGCCGTCGGCGGAGGCTCTTGACTGTGAAGCGGACACAATGTCCGCATGAGCCGGGGTTGTCGATAGCGCCTCGGGCGTGTTCCAGCCCGAGGCAGGACGAACAGAGCTGGTGTGTGTCTGTGCCCGAGATCTTCAACCCACAGCCGCAGAGTCGAGCCACCGAGTCCCTGACTCCTCTGGTGTGAGGGAGAGGGGCGTCCATCTTTGTCGCCTCGCGGCGTGGAGAGGGCCCGCTCTCGACAGGTGGGACGGGAAAAAAGGTATTACCACCTTGTCCTTAATACGGAGAAAAAAGGACGGTGTGGGTCTTTTATTCCCGGAGAATACTGACTGGTGTGGCAGTATGCTCCTCTTTTAAATCCTTTTCCCCCCGTGAGGAAGAGAAAAGAAAAACTTCCTCGCTACCGTGGTGTCGGTAGAGAGGGAGTGAGCTAGCAACAGGTGTGCTGCTAGCTTGAAAAAATCGGACCTACCTTACTTTCTCGTAGAGAAGGGCGAGGTCGATTTTAAGTACTAACGGCGTTAGTACTACCGTCTTCCTGCGAAGCAGAAGGAGTAGCCGGCTTGCGCCCGTCGACCGAAATGGTATTTTGGGTTCAGTCTGTGGACAGTGAAGCTTGCCCGGCTACTGTAGAGATGTGCTCTGAATCGAGAAGAGGTGTTTGAATGACGCATGCGTTGTGGCGCAAGCTACTTATAGGGGGTGATTTCCCCTGACGCTGACGTCAAGATCACCAGCCAATCAGGATTGGCGTAATGAGATTGATGCTTCTGTTTGCTCCGCGATGAGGCGCATCCCATAGTGAGACATCGAACGGAGTGTTATGAATGAGAACTTAACCTCGCTCCGTTGCAGAGATATACCCACGAGTCTTTACACTGGCTTCCTGTGTGTCAAAGAATAGATTTAAAAATACTGCTGCTGGTTTATAAAGCACTGAATGGTTTAGGCCCAAAATACATTACTGACCTCCTGCTAAACTATGAACCATCCAGATCTCTCAGGTCTTCAGGGACTGGTCAGCTTTCTGTCCCCAGAGTCAGAACTAAACATGGTAAAGCAGCGTTCAGTTATTATGCTCCAAATATCTGGAACAAACTCCCAGAAACCTGCAGGTCCGCTGCAACTCTGATTACTTTTAAATCCAGGCTGAAGACTTTTCTTTTTGTCGCTGCTTTTATTTGAACTATTCATATCTTAAACTGCACTGTAACTTTTATCCATGTACTTTTTCTTGTAATGTTTAATTGAACTATTTATATTTTAGACTGCACTGTAACTTTTATCCATGTATTTTTTACTTAATGTTTATTTGATTAGCTTTTCTTTTTTAATGCTTAATGTCTTTCATTTTTTTTTTTTTGTAAAGCACTTTGAATTGCCTTGCGTTGAAAAGTGCTCTATAAATAAACTTGCCTTGCCTTGCCTTCAAATAAGAAATGTTACCAATATACTCACGGACCACTAGGGGCGCTCACGGACCACACTTTGAGAAGCACTGGTCTACAGTCATGCTAGCAGCTCTTTAAGGGTGTTCATAAGCAAAGCCATGCTTGTACGTGCTAGCCTGCTGGTATTATCCCAATAGCAATGCTACTGTAACATGCTACTGTTTAGCATGACTTTTACCATGTTTACCATATAAGTGTAAGGGACTATCAAAGTTATTTAATCTTACAAAGGGGAAGTTTAAACAAATAAACCCTAACCACAGATCACAACCTCATTGGGGAGCTATAGAGCAGGTCATGTGATCACCAAAGTCAGTAGGAGTTATGCTTTAAAGACCCCGTGAAGTGTGTGCCTGTGCATTATCTGTTATGCTAATACATATAGTAATGACCAAAATTGTCCATTGAAACCCATATCAAAAGATGTTGTAATAGCAACTAATTTGATGAGTTTTGAATTTGCTGCCGTGAAATCCGCAGTTGACCTCCGCCTTCGTGGGCGTGGCTTGCGATCTACTGCGTGACGTCACGAGATGGTCGCCTCCGAAGTGTTTACATTCATCACAGTGTATTGTTTCTCTGTTTCAAAGTCGAATTTATCAAAGTTTTTGAGCGAGTCTTTTACTGGAAAGTGTGTCTGAGTCGACTGGAAGTGATTGCCAATCGAGAAAACCTGACAATGGAGGCGACAGTGAAGAAAAAGGGAGGAAAAACACACGGGAAGCAATGCATTGCCGCTGACTGTAGTAATGTCAAGTCTGCCGAAGTGGCGATGTTTCTGTTCCCAAAAGATGAAGGTGAGTCTGGCTGGTGTCATTGTTTCGTAGATTCGTTGATTGTTCATGACAAATAAAGGCCACTGGTCGATTCGATTCGAGAGAGAGAAAGAGAGACTGAGAGAGTTACAGGGTTGTTGTTAGCATCTAGTGCTAGCTCGGAGCTAACGGAGATTAGCTGTTTCAAGAGGGAGAGTCCTCTCCTGTTGGACTGAGAGAGATAATGTCAGCTCAGGGAGGTAAAGGACTCTGAGTGATTAGATTGTAAACTGTAGCCTAAGTTATCTCAGTTGGTTTGGTCATCTATGTAAACAAATATTTCCATCTATGTTAGTTGTATAAAATAGGTTAAGAAATCCTTCCAATGTTTTTTGATTATTGAAATATATGTTTGATATGAGTGTTGAGAGCTGTATCCATAAATCTCTTAATGTTGCCCTCAAAGTGCACCAGATTGATGCCTTTAACTTCAATTTAAAGAAAAACATCTTCCCGGGTGAGGGTGTGAGGTCATCACAAATAAAACAGGTTCACATGGATAGGATACTAGATAAGTGTGCACACTCATTATGTACATTACACATTTTTCTTGGATTTGTTAACACTATAGTCCCTAATATATTTGTAGAAAGGCAGGAAATGGAATTAAATCGAGAAAAACTGTCAAAATCAATCATTTCTCTCACACTTGTATCACTTTCCAAAGTCTCCGCCATGTTTACAATCACAACTGGGCCCATCTTGTGACGTCACCGCCGCTATCGTCTGCAACTTCCGGTAGGCTCAGACGGCCGTTATTATTAAAACATTTTTTTTCATTTTTCATAATGAATTAATCAATAATTAAAATTATTTTAGCCATGAACAGGCACAATGATATGTAAGGAATGAAACTGCCATTTCATTTTGGCGCAAAAAAATGCACTTCACTGGCACTTTAAGGACCATGCATATATACATATTTAATGGAAATGAAATTCTACTTGATATTGGTTGAGATATTTCAGTCTGAAAATGGTAGACAGACATATGGACTGACTCCGCTATCTTTCACTGCATTAGTGTGGCCAAGAACCTGAATCGAGGATAAAAAGGAAATCACGATGAGGCTTCCCTCTATTAACATTGGAGTTGTGGCCGCTTGACACACTTTCATCCTCATTATTGAATTGAGTGAGGAAAGCATAACTAGAGAGAAATAGTAAGTTGTATACGGAGTAAGAACTTAAGCAAAACCTTTTCAACTAATTGTGCTGATTCAAGGGGAAAGGTTTAATGTGTCTCTTTGGACTTTAATAATTGAATATTTAGTTTCCCTATTCTTAATAGTGGCTGAGGAAAAGTGTCCTTAGCACAAACAACTATTGTTTAATACGGTTTCCTCAAATACCACATGGAGCAAAGCAAAGTTGCCAAATCCTCTGAGGGAATTTTAGGAGAGGAGACAAAGAACATCAATGAGAGTAGCAGAGGGATGTTGAGAAGCAGCGCTGAGGGAGTCTGCTATAAAACACTCACCTCAAAGCTCTTCAGAGCACCTGCACACTCCCCTGTGGTTTAGGAAATCTGCTGTTGTTCATCTAACTTGAAGTGTCTCTTAAATCAGACAGGAAGCAGCTTTCTTTTGATCAAGTGAAACACAAAGCTAGACTTGTCCCACATGCTCAGTTTTCAGAATAAACTAATTGCAGATCATTATCCGTCGTATTTAAAAAAATCATTGTGTGTCGAGATGCTTGTTGACACTATTGTTGTTTACTTGTTTCTAACAACCCTTGGGTTATTTCCATCATTAGTTTTAATTGAGTGTTTATGATAATTTTAGAATCTGTCTAGAAAGCATTTTCAGCTACAATTATATGAGAGTTTTAACTCAATGGATTTCTTTAATTCCTTTTGTGTTTGACCTAAAGGAATATCCCACACAATGTATGGAACAACAATCGTTTTTTTAACAATGAATTTTGAATTGAAGTATCGATATCTGTCTATAATCAAAGGATACATAATCACATCATTTCGATTCATTGCATTTACAAAAGTGAACAACAGGTATTAAAGAACACTTGAAAGTAGTGATTAAAACCATACAATTGTCAGTAAAATGTTTTACTGATGTATTATTTGATTGTATAGGGGTCTATTATTTTCTTATAGACTTCTTTACAATTAGATTTATTCTTGCAATAAGTGAAGTCGCCCCCTGGTGCTTCATTGCAATGCAAGCTTAAAGCTGCCTGAGCCTGAGCCATTATCAGACCTGTAGGTTGCCACTTGTAGTGAAGAAGTTAACATTAGCAATGGCTGCTGGCATCCTAATATGACCAATGCAGTTTGTGCTTATCCTTAAAACCAAGTATCAACTGTTTGTTCATGTTACACTACTTTGCAGCTCTAATACGTTTGACACACTTTCCCTTACAGCTGCTTAAATCATTGATGCATTGAAAGGTTTGTCCTTTTCTGTGAAACCCAAGAACAAAAACATAATTCTGCTTTCATTCATATGCAGGCTGAGATGTGAGCGTCCTCTATGTGTTTGTACATGTGTTTTAGGGGCGTGATTTTGAAATGTTACGACCTCCAACACAAAGCAGGAGTATAGCTATGAAGTTTGGCCATCTTGGAAGGATATTGAAGGGGGCCAACTCTCTTTAATAAAATATCCCACACTGAATATTGTATGAGCCAGCTCCAGGTGTAGGCTCCCAAAATCATCATCACCACATTTCACTCTCCCAACACATCCACTGAAAGAGAGCTATTATGTGCCAAAGCAGAAAAAAACAAAAGCTTACCCACAGCTGTATCTCTTCTGTCTTTGTCAGATTTTTTTCTAAAAATCGAATGGGACTGAATCCAAGTGAATACAATTTAGGAAGATGTACAGGCTATTTACTTTTTAGGTTAGTTTTTCATTTTAATATCATCGCTATTAATCAATGCCGCATTGTGGTGATCTAGAGAGCCTCAAACACAGCCTTGCAGCTGACAGAAACCTCTCGGGGGATTCTGTGATAATGCAGAGTAATAAGTACTAAGAGCTCACTAATCACTTGGCCACATGATAAGACCATTAATCTTGCCGCCCATGCAGCTCAGCTCCGAAAGGATCTCTGCTTTTTTAGCCAGAGAGCGAAATATTAAAAAGCTTTAATGCGGCAACCGATCACTGAAGTCATAAAGCATGCTTGCACAGATCCATAGATGTCAGGAACCCATGTCTGTCTATTTCCAGGAGCCTGGACAACATCCTGCTAAATGACGACGGATATGATTCATGACACTATCCCTGCTAATTTGGAAGCATGCCGATACCTTGGACTGTGTTGCTGTCATGACAAATCATCATTGTTTTCCGCTGCTAATCAACATATTTCATTTGACCACCTGATCAGGTGAGTCCCTGAGGGTTTGCAAGACAGCTGAAAGTAATCTACAGCCAGCAACATTACATATCCGTCCCAGCATGTCCCAGATGATGTGAACACAGACTGTGGGAAAGATTTTCAGCATGACAGCACAGGCCAAATAATGCCGTCTGCCTACTGAATAGCCATGAATAGTGTTTTTCATATTTTCCACTGTTGTGCATCAAATATGCAGCTGTATTGCATTTTGATGTTACAGAAAAAGAAAGGAAAAGCAATGTACCGTTAATAAAAGCCTTCTGCAGCTTTGGATCTACTGTCAGTCTACAGTAGTGTTCAGTTGTTAGGATAAAATGCCCTTGGATTGACCTTGTCTTCCATTTTATAAGTTTCTAAACTGTTTTACAGCAGATGTACACACCTAAGTTAATTCAACCAAGACAAATGAAAGTTCACTCCCTTCCCTCTTCGTCTCTATAATTGTATTCAACTTCACCTGATTTAACTGCGATGCATTTCATTGCAAGCAATTTGGTTTCCACTAGACTGCTTTAATAAGGGTTAGGTAGGGACATGTTCAGGGTGGGGTTCATATTAATTATGAGGACCTCTCTTAATTTATATTTTGTCTGAACACTCACAAACAGCTGGGTGTTGATTGGATTGTGGTACTACATTCATTTATTTAAAAACATCCAGATATGTCTTTCAATGTCCTAAAAAGATACTGAATCATTGGATTTATATTTGCAAACCCTATGTACTGAATACATACTGTATACCCCCCCAAATATATATTGGAGGTACACAGCCTTTGGGCAGCTATAGTTGTTATCAGTTAACTGGGTCATGGCTGAGCTTACTGCATTTAAAGGAATAGTTTCAACTTTTGTGAAATATACCAATTGTATGCCCGATCAGACAAAGCGCATATTAGCATCCTTGGGAAGCTTAATGTTATTGTTTGTAAAGAGAGAAGTCATGCTTGCTGCTTTTGTGATGTGTTGTTGTTGCAGCAGCAATATATAGCTCAATGTTGTATGATTTAACTGGTACATTTTATCAGTTTGCGATGGAAATGTCAGTCGTTAGAAAATGTATGCAGTCCTCAAGTAGCCTATTACTTGTTCATTTTATGCTAAACATGGCTGAGCAAGCTAGCTCACACACCTAGACTAGATTTAAAGGGGGCCTATCATGCAAAATTAACTTTGTGATGTCTTTTATACATAAATATGTGTCCCCAGTGTGTCAGGGATTAAAAACAGGCGACGACAAGCGGATACAGATTTGCTGCCGATATGACGTTATATCGGCGTCGGACCCACAGAAAGTTGCTATCAGAAACAATGCCTGACATGTTTTGGACGTAATCTCGTCTTTGTTTACATTAGCAAGCCACGCTAACACTCAGAGCTAACCTGTACTGTAGAGCACATGTGTTTAAAAAGCAGGAAATAAAAAAAGGAACTCACCTTGTGATAAACCCGCAAGAGAAAAAGCATTTGAGCTCCATACTGTTTCAGAAATTATCTTTGATGTGGTTTAAAACAGGATGGCGTTTTATCACAGCAGAAATTAACTTTATCTCAGGTAGAATTCTGATCAGGCATTAGCTCCATCTCTTCTTTTTGTTTCTTTTAAACCTACATTAAGGACCCAAAATCTGCGTTTCTCTAACAGGGCTGCAAAAGCGTGCTACAGTATGAGGCATGGCTACAATGGGTGATCTGTTTGGTATTTTAAGCAAATATATATATAATAAATCAAATTAGAAGTAGGGTCATTTTGTCATACACTTCTATACAAGAAGTACAAGAATTAGAAAGAATGCAAGCTTTAAACACTACTGAATTGGCTTCCTCTTGCAAACCCGCAGGTTGCCGCTAGGAGTGAAGAATGTAATGTTAGCAGAAGCTGCTGGCATCTTAATATGAATACTGCAGTTGTTGCTAATCCGTAAAATCAACAAACAACTGGCAAGCACGAAGGTTGCACTTCCTCTTGCCATTTGTTTTACCGGCCTCATGACTCATGTTGCCGAACTCCATGTTGACTGTTACCTTTGTGCCTGTCATTAAGGACAAAGTGGGCAAGGGAGCTTGAATAATTATAGACCAATTGCTCTAGCCAGTGTGTTCCTGTAAAGAATTGTGTTGGATAGATTATGTTCTTACTTATGTACCTCAGATAACCAGTTTGGCTTCAAGGCTAAGCATGGAAGCTATGCTTTGAAGGAAATGGTAGAAACATATAGAAGACAGAATTCCACTGTTCTGATTGGTTTCATTGATGCCTCTAAGGCTTTTGACCGAGATAACCATCATGAACTGTTTTTAAAATTGAGACAAAGGGGTGTGCCCAACAGTATAATTAGGATCCTGGCTTATTGGTATGCCAACCAGAGCATGCGGATACAATGGGGGAATGCAGTCTCTGCGCCATTTGGTGTTGGTAATGGAGTCCGCCAGGGGGGCTCCTCTCACCATGCCTTTTTAATATCTATATGAATGATCTATCAGATGATTTAAGTGTCTGTAAAACAGGATGTGTGATTAGTAATGTGATTGTAAACCGATGATCTGGCTATTGTTTCTACTAGCAGTGCTGGATTTCAACAGTTGCTAAATGTATGTTCTCATTATGGAGTCAAATTTGATGTTAAATTCAATGCTAAGAAGAGCGCTGTAATGATCTGCTCAGTAAAAGGGGATAAGAACCTTGGTTTTCCAACATTCTATCTATCAAGACAGGTGCTGTCTGTTTGCTATAACACTAAGTATCTGGGACACATCATCACAGATGAAATGGCTGATGATGATGACATGTATAGACAGCGGCGTGTCTTATATACACAAGCTAACATGTTGGCTAGACAATTCTCTTGGTGTTCAGATAAGGTTAAGGTGAACCTCTTTAGAGCTTATTGCACTCCTCTCTATACTGCCCCCTTGTGGGTCAAGTATAAGAAGGCGAGCCTCCGGAAGCTCCAGGTTGCTTATAATGATTGTTTGCGTATGCTTAGAAAACCAAGGTGGTGCAGTGCAAGTGAAATGCACGAGTCAACACGTTCCATGCTCTCTTGAGAAATCGGACAAATTCATCTGTCGATTGAATGTTTCTCATAACGCTGTCATTATGCTGCTTTCAAATCCGTGTCTCTATACGATACCAGTGGAAACATTGGTATAACTGCCTTTTTTAATTTATATTTAAGTGCGTATGTCTTTTAATAATGGACCAAGAGTCTCTTCAATAAAAGCTGATGATGATTATGCATGTGGCAGTTTTTACACACAGACGATCTTTCTAAGGACAACCATGGTGACAGTTTGATGTGGCTGCTGGGAGATGTGTCATGCATATACAAGGAGCAGTGATATAATAGGAGTTTAAAGTGGCCCTTCATCCTGCTGTCACGACTCACCTGTATATCTTGTATCTGGTGGAGAAGCCTTGCCGGTTCTTTTCCACAAAGTCAATGTACTCCGGGGAGTGGTGGAAAGGCCCTTTATCAGACAGGAGCCAGTCCAGGGGGCCCCCGGGCTTGTCATTGGGGAGGCTGGCTGTCGCTCCTGCTGCTGTTACTGAAGACCGTAGACACACCCAGCAGTGAAGGCTCAGGCTGAGGACGCCCCATAGAGCCATCAGAGAGGGAGGGAGCGAAGGAGGGGTGGTGATGGTGGAGGGGAGGAGGGCCGGTGTTCAGCAGCCAAAGCCACTTGTCGTTAGTTGGCTCCTCCACTGGGATGACCGGGGGACCTGCATCACCTCTACGCCCCCCGAACACCTACACACAGAGACAAAGGTTAGGATAAGTATACAGAAAAACACCCTCTTAAAAAATAAAAAGCCACAGAGAAAGATAAAATGTACAATATTTCCAACTTTAGCAGCAGCATGATGTGCAGCTAGTTGTATGAATTGTTATTTATTTGAAAAAATATATTCCAAAGACATGTGATATCAGCCGGTCATTTCTAACATTGTTGATAAGGAATTGATCATTTTACTAGTGACTCAAGAAGAAACCTCTTCAACTGCTTAAATGCTGCTGCTTTTCTCGGTTATTACATATTTTGTATTTAATACTTTAATTATAGGCAGTTTTTATTAATGGAACCAAACGCAGTATGTGAATCCGACACTTTACAATTCACTTTTAAATATCAAATTGACATTTTCAAAAATGTCATCTTTTTTGATTGTGACCATGCAAAAAAATACAGAGCTATGTTTTCATATTAGCATGTCATGCACTTGTCTAATAATTTAGAGCAAATTGGGTCTTGATCAAAGAGCAAAGTCTTCCAAAAGCATTTGTTGCGTTTACATAACCAAGCAGTTTTTTTTGGATTCACAGCATTAACCACATTTGCTGGTATTTGTATGTTGATGTGTGCTGTCTGTAGAATTCTCAGTGTGACAGAGACTATGTAATGGTGTTGCATGCGTGTTACTGTTGTGTGTTCATGCCCAGGGACTGCAAATGGACCGGCAGAAATCACATTTATTTATTTTTATTAATGCTTGCTTTTACAGGGTCTATCTTGAAAAATAATCATAATAATGTTTATTAATGTGACTGTGTTAAGTTGCAAATGAGACTGGGGTCTTACAGTATATGTCACACAAATTGTTAAATATGCAGACATGACGCACAAAATGTCCTTTAAAGTGGCTTGCTAAAGTATTCAAACCCCTTCCCATAACTCAGGCTTATGCACAACCTCACTGTTTTTTGATCACTCAAAGTGCTTGAATTGGGGAACCTATTGTTCACAATCCAGCCACATTCACAGGCAATGACCAAACATAGCAAAAGTGGATTCCTGGAAACTGTATTGTAGAAAATGATGTTAATCTGGATGAAAGTAGGAGCAATGCAAGAGATCTGACTCAATATCATGACAAATCGATATTTCTTGATTTTCTTTTTCCTACCTTTTATTTATTTGTTTAAAAATACAAACTCATATTGTTACAAAAACTAAAACAACAACATGCCTAAGATTGAAAAAAAAATAATATATATATATAATAGGACAGAGCCTTTTCTGCATGACAACACAGACCAACTATTGCAGTGTGCCTAATATAACCATGAATAGTCTTTTCTCATTTTGTCCACTGTGTGCACTCATATCAAATATACATTTACGAATGTCTAGCATTCTCTTATATTCTCTCGATGTTACACTTTAAAAATGTCACAAGGAAAGAAAAAACCTCTTCAGCTACGAACCCCAGTGTTAACATAACCCTCATCACTGATAGATAAAACGCCCTTGCAATGACCTTGTCCTCAGGTTCAATCTGTTCATAAACCACATAATATAACAGATTTATATTTACAAGTTTTTCCAGCCTCGACAGATGAAAGTTCACTCCCTTTTTTTCCTGGTCTCTATCATTTAATCTGAATTCACCAGATTTAATGGAAATGAATTTGATTGCATGCAAGCAATATCATTTCCAATAAAGTGCTTTAATAAGGGCCACGTCGTAGCATATTTTAGGTGGGCTTAAGGTTGCTCGTTTCACGTCAATTATAAAGGCCCCCCTCTCTAAAAAACAAAGAGTGGAATTATTGTACTGTGGAACATGATGTAGAACCGAATAACACCGCCAACAATGTGAGAAATCAATGAGTTCAATGCCCCAGGGCATGCTGGGAGACTTCCCAACAGTCAAACATTGGGTTACTGCAATATCAATCAATATAAGCTAACACCATCTGCTTCACTCCTCCATTTTCGTTTTAAAACGAAACATTTAACATTTTATGAGAAAAAAGTAAAAGAAAATTATTTTTGACATTTTATAAAACTGAAGATGATTTGTAAAATAATTAAATCAAAGATTAATCCAAAATAAAATAAACTGTCCGACAAAAATAAAATTGGTTTTCTCAAGGGCTGCTGGTGAAATGAGTCATCAAATAAATCCAAGCACTTTAAATGCGCTGTGATGTGCTCTGAATCAATCTTTCTTCTTTGAGGAAAGAACACTTTAACACTTTTGCTATGATTCATCACTTCCATCCTTCCCTCCTACCACAATAACTTTATTTTGGTAAAAGGGGAATATTTGTACATACCGGTGATCAATAATGAAAAACATAGCTGTTGCAGTCATACTTTGTGATTAAATAGTTTTGCCTCTAAGTGTGAATTCATTCCGTTAAGTCTAATTGCTGTGCAGCTGTTTTGAAAATTGTACTCATCTTCCTTTAACACTTGCTTTTCTCTAACAAGCAACAAAAGTTGTACCTCAAATGCAAACATGTTTAAGTAAAGTACTCATGCACACACACACTCACCCAGTCAAACTTGTGTTGGTGATTGCTGTGTTTTATCCAACTAGCTGCTGTACAGACTGCTGTCCAGGGCTTACAATTGTCTCCATCACCATCTTGAGACCTGTCAATCATCTCCCCCTGCTGTTACACACTCCTCGTGTGTGTGTGTGTGTGTGTGTGTGTGTGTGTGTGTGTGTGTGTGTGTGTGTGTGTGTGTGTGTGTGTGTGTGTGTGTGTGTGTGTGTGTGTGTGTGTGTGTGTGTGTGTGTGTGTGTGTGTGTGTGTGTGTGTGTGTGTGTGTGTGTGTGTGTGTGTGGAGGGTTCGAGTCCCATTACAGTATTCTGATGACAATCTGTCAAGTTAACTCAGCCATATGACCATGTGTGTGGGTGTGTGTGCACATGTGCGTTTCAGAAATCATTACTCTCAGAAAACACAGCAGACAGAATGGGATGAGGGCACAACAGCCGGAGGTGGATAGAGAGAGATTTAAAATGTAACAATAAAAACAATATTACATTCCTCTTGCATGCTTGAATCATCGATAATTGCCTATTTTTGTGGACGCATATCATATTTTTAAATAACACCTGATGAGCTGTCATTTTAGAAATCAATTCCAGGCCGATATTGCTGTCATTGCTCCCAGGACTCGGCCTGCCTGACCTCGGTGTATGTGCCTGTGTGTGTGTACACATACACTATCATTGGGTTTTAGCTATTATGATAATAGGATTTCATTGGCAATAGAGCGCTGCAGGAATGAGTCCAAGATCACGGCAATTAGTTAACATTTTAACATGTCGTTTTTTTTTATTGGGTTTGAGTCGATATTTAAATATCCTGATTGACAAGTTGTAGCGTTACCACAAAGTTTGTGGAGTCACCAACAACTTCATTGTGACTGTGTTTGCATGATCTTTGTGAATCGGAATGTTTTTAGCAATGAGGCTATTGCATAGAAGAGGGCCAATGTTTGGACCAGAGTATGCATATACATTTTTTTCTACAGGTGAGTGTATTTTCGATAAGTATCGTTTCATTTAAAAATGATTTGAGTCATGAATAACAGTTAAAAAACCTTGGACTTAAATTACAACGCAACTTCATTGCAACATTTCAGTAAGATGTTCAGATATGTTATGCTCGTAGCAGATAATTTAGCCCCACACCATTAGCCTCAAGCAAAGATGAAGAGTGGGCTACACTCTGTGCATCAAACATAGAAATTGCCTCAAGTGATGTTACAGTAGTTGAATGCTAATTCATCAGACTGAAGCTTCCTGTGGAGTCACAAAAGGCTTTACTTAATTTCAACCTATTTTTGTACATATGCAGTAGTACTCTCAAACACCTGTCAACACTCTAAACACATCAGACTTTGGTTCGATTGATATTTGTGTAATAGGACAAGGAAAAGGACAGGAAAGTGGTAGTGCATAGTGATGTTACGTATTGCGCCGAGGCTTCGGAGCGTGTGTCGAGTAATCCCCGAAGCTTTTTGTGAAGCATGTATCGAGGCTTGTATCGTTTTGGGCCAGTGACGTCATCGATGACAAATGAAGCCTCGCTGCCTGTCGATACCACGTGACTGCTTCAGGAAGCGATTCAGATCGGTTGAACCACAACGCTCATATCCATGGATGTATAATAAGAAGAACCATATTACCCCTCCTGTACCTGGGCCCGGTGGAATTAAGAGAGCATAAATAAATGTAGGAATAAAAACATGAAAAAATACAGGAATAAATATGGTCCAGTGTTGTCAGGGAGCTTTAGTGTGTGTACTGTGGCTCAGCTGGAAAGCAGTTGACTCATGACGGCAGGGTCCCTGGTTCAATGACTGAACAATACGTATTTGTTGTTGTTTATAAAAGCTAGAGCTAAATTAGATAATGTAGTTAATAAATGTATTCTTTGATATGGTTTAGCCTTTCTCAGGCTACAACATGCTTAAGTTTACGAACATTATTAAGGAATACAAATCCCTCTTTGCAATGTTTACCAGCCTCCTTAGGCTTTTCAATCACAATCATTCAACTGGAATAAAAACTATATTGTTAACATGAAATGATTTAATGTTCGTTGTTTAGAGTTATTCTAAGGCTTTACTCAATGGGAACTCGGTATGAGATAGAGCACACTGTTGATATGTCCAATCTGCCTGTTTTACACACTTTGACCAACAGGGGGGTTTGTGTTCAAATGAAGCCCATGATGAAGCCTCATGAGATGAACCCTTTTGCGAACCAATTGGCTGGAAAGCTTCATAAGGCTTCATCTCACCATCACTAGTAGTGCAGCAATCACGACAGAGGCAGTGTTCAAATCCAAAAAAAGGCTTTATTGCTATTAAACTCAAAAATACCTTCCAAGAACAAAGGCTAACGTAGCCGTGCCGCTAACCGACTTACCTAAACATTTCCTTACACTGGGAGCCTCCTGCTCCCTCCATGTGCCACACACAACTTTGTCTCCCTTGAGGGAGTGATTACGACCAGGTGTGAGGGTCTCCACACCTGCTCCCAATACTGCTAATTGGGAGAGGGTGGAGCCACCTGTTGGGAATGTAGGTGCATCCCACTACCCTGCCTCTCAGCCCCTTACATTTGATTAAGTCTTAAATTAAGTCTTATGGTTTTAAATCCTAAGTAAATCAAGTGTCAGAGCCCTCAAGTCCGAATCAACCTTCAGTATGTTTTGAAACATTATTTACTGACCACACATCTCACACACATTTTGTTTCAACCAACATACACTTTGCTTGAAGTTCTACACATGTGTCAGGTTGGACAACACTTTGGATAACAAGTGTTAGAGGTAGGAGCCGCTACTCTTTATTTATCTAATATATCATATTCCAATTACTTATATAGACTCTCCTTGCACTATTTATATTCAATTGTATTTGTATTTACTTGCACTATTGTATCTGTTTTATTCTGTTGCACTGCTGGAGGAGCCTGTGACCTAATATTTGCATTGACATATCTGCACTGTCGCCATGTACAAATGACAATAAAAGCCTTGAATCTTGAACCTACAAGCTCCCTTGCTCCTGTACCAAAACAGAAATGGGCTGATGTCAAAACGTTTGTTTCTTTGGTGCAAACATAACATAATACATCATTTTGCTTAATAGTTCTCACTCTTAGCTCCAAAGGTATTTTACCATTTGCTTGGTTTTCCCCCTTGGTCTGGATTCCAGTTTTAAAGATTACATGTTTGCAAACGGGCAGCAAATTGACCAGAAGGCCAATGATCATAATTAAAGATAACTATCACACATTATATCATTTTATATCCCAACTGTCCACAAAACCGGTGCCAGGCTTTGATGGTCCAACATGTCAATGCAGCCAAAAGAATAATTGGCACAATGATTGCAATGTGTTTCCCCATCTGAATAATAAAAGTCTCCAGTTCGAAGTCTCCATAGCATGCTACTGAAAGTAAAATAAGAACGGGGATAAAGATACCCAATACTAAAACGGAGCGTATTATCACCAATTCTGTATTAACTTATTTTGTTGTTGATGCCTTTAAGCTGTGAAAGAATCCTACGGCAATGTTTTGTTCTCGTTCCAGCGGTGTTGAATAGTTTATTCGCACAGAAGAGGAGCTGTCTTTTCCGGGTTTTCTGTTATCTTCTGCCATGCTCAATGTTCCAGCATCACACTTAGCTCTCTATACCTACAGCAGCGGAGGGCCACACAGACAGCAGAATCAGACTGTGTGTGGTTTGACAACGTCTGACTTTAGGGTTGCGTCTTACTCAACAAAGGAGGTTATGCTTTTGGCTCATTTGGTCTGTTTGTCTGCGAGTAGGATTACGGAAAGACTATAGACCCAATTGTCCCGAAACTTGGTGGAAGGGTGAAGCACGGACCGTGGAATAACCTATTTCTGTAGCAGATACAACACGTTTGCTATATACGAATGAAGTGTCATTTAGGTTAACATTGTGAAATAGCGCCTTTGTGCTGCTTTTTTGTGGTTTCGGAATAATCAAAAAGCTGGGAGAGAATTCATGTGAACGCCCCCTTAATTTTGAACAACTTAAAAAACAGTGTTGTTAACGCTCTGAGCGATGAAGCACTAACCATCGTCTTTGTAGCATGCATGTTGTTTCCAATGTACGACTTTAATCTCTTGAACACACACAAACGGAATGGGGACCTTCCAAGGAGCACATGAATGCATTCTTGGCAGAGCGCCATTATAGTTATCTTCAAGCATCCTATTTGAGATTAGCTGTATGATGATGTGTAATGTGACAATGTCTACACTGCCATAAACTTGGCCTCAAAACAGCTACAAGTGCATGCTTTGTTAGGTGAGTCTGAAAATTACCCTTCGTCTTCACCGTGACTCAATATATTATAGGTGAAACACTGCCTTGACTCACAAAGTGCATGTTTTGTATGAAGTGACCTATCTCTAAGGGGTGTGCATAGTGTGTTAATAGACAAATATATCACAGAGGTCACATTCAAAGACTCTTTAATCCTATCATCCTACAGGCAGCTGTCCAAAAAGCTGATGCAGGACTCTCTGTTCCCTGTTGCTCGCGTGCTCCCTTTTCCTTCCTCTCACTCTCTTTGTGTCTTTGGTTATTTGTCTCTCCATCCCCAAACAACACACTCCATTCCTTCTCTGCATTCTCAAATACCTCTAAAACCCGATATTGACTCATATCCTCTGTTATTTTTTCACCCACTTGAAATGACATGTCTGTAAACATTGGTTGTTTTCAAGCAGGTCTGTGCCAGTCTTATAATCACATTATCACCCAAACAAAGCTCTCCACTAAGCCTTTGTAATATACTGCCTAGAAGAGATCAGATAAATGCCATTTTCACTTACAAGTGCATTATGTCACACATCCCACCTAATACAATCACCGCTTTTCATCAAACAATGTTAGAGAATGCTTCTCCTTTAGGCAGAAAAAAAAGAAACAATGTTGGGTGATTCAACAAGAAAGAATTTTCATTTCAAACAGGAGACAAGCACCCGGGCTGCAGTGTATCCACTCGAATATGATTTTGAACAACGTGGGCCACCAATAACCCGGGGCTGTTTGGAGCCTCTGTATGAAATGAAATCTCTGTTTGTTCCTGTGATGTCCTCTCAATGGAATTGTGAGGAGAGTGCAAATGATGGGGGAATAGATTTTCCCACACATGAATGTAATGAGGACTTTGGTCTCTGAACAGGCAAATGCCAGGAATAATATCTTTCAGAGGCAGGATGTGGCATCCTACAACAGCCTTTTACCAATTACCCATGTAGATTTGAGCTTTTAACTGACTGTTTTGTTTTCTAATGTTTTCATAACCTCGCCAGATATGCTCTCGCAGCACCAAGGTAATCATAACGGTAAGTTAAAATGAAAAACAGTATGAGCTGTCAGAAGCATTTTTTCTGCTTTTGGAAACATCCGTTAACAGGCCCTCAAGGTTTAGAAATGGCTCTCTGGCGAAATAAACATTCAGCTTGTGGCCTCCTTGCAAAATCGCCTCTGCCTTGTCATGTGACGCACTATTTTTCCTGCATAAAAAATGGCTGAAACATTTGCAGAGGAAATGTATAGTATACCCCTTCTTAGAATGGAAAGGAAGCAAATATTTGCAATGTATCTCTCAAATGACACCAATGTCAAGGACCTGTGTGTTTCTGCAGGAAATGAATATCTGTTTCAAAGTGTTTTATGTTCTGTCAGAACGGTCAAGAAAGGAGGGTTTTAAACAAATGGCCGTTTTGAGTGAAGCACAGCCAACACTGGATCAAACGCTACAACATTTTTAAGCCCACTGCCCCTCATAATGACGACTGTGATGACTCTGTCATCTGTAATCTCTTGTCGTTACAATGGCAGAGAAAGAGAGTTTAGTTTCCCAGTATTTTTTCTTCCTTTTGGCATTTATATTTGAAAAAAAAAATGATTGGATATGGAATGATTTTAAAATATTATTTTAATTTTAAGGTTTTGTAATTTTATGTTGTGCCTCTATATGTCTCCATGCTTTAATGTTCAAAAGGTCTCTACTTCTTCTCATACTGCCTGTGCTGCAGTACCTCTTTTCACCCTCTGTCTGAAACCAGTCTGCTCTGATTGGTTAGCTGGCCGGCTCTTTTGTGATTGATCAATCGCGTAGAGATGTACCACCCCTTAGCCTATCACGAACAATGTGTTGTAGCACCAGCCAATAGATACACGAGTGTTACATGGTGATGACACTATGTCGCGGCATTAACACGAAGGAGTCCAATCGAGGAGTTTTAGGTAGGGAAGGAGTGTGTGAGAAACTGTCTCTGGTATTAACAATGGGATTTAAGCCTTTGCAGACCATTTACATGCACTAAAACAATTGAACACACTACAGGGAGAGGAAAACCCCATAAAGCATGATAGGGCCTCTTCCACCAAGGACATGCTATTTGCTCGTTGAACTGGTATGACCCAAAAATAGAGATAACCTCAGTCAATAAATTCAATCAAGAAACCAAATTGAAAATGGAAAAAACTGGAGTACGTGTTGGAAGACAACCACTCAAGCAAAAAGGAAAACATGCTCATAACATTCTCATATATTGAAATGTACTTGCCTAAGGCATAATGTTTAGAAAAGTCAACAAAACGATGAGAGTGAGTCATTTTTCATTTTGAGCACTACTGGTGGTTACATTAAGGTACGATGTACACAGTGTGGGTCTGGCACGTCCTGCGGCTATTTGGAACCTCTGTGTGGAATCACATCTCTCTTTGTATTTCCACTTTTCCTGTACCATTACATACATTAAAAAACATCCATATTGGAGTTGACATATTGTAAATGTGCAAATGTGTCATTTTGGTGAAATACATAATTTAAAAAAAGCCATGGTGGGTGATATTATTGACGTTATTCAAGAACTGATGTGATGGAGTCGCAGACTTTGAGAGCTTAATTAAATGAAATGGCCAGTCTTGCCACTTTGAGTTAATATCTCAATTGATTTTGACAAAGAGAACAAGCTCACTTATTTGCCTTTCCCACCAATCTGTGATTTTTTAGATGAATAGATTATCTGTCTTCACAAGACTTGGGAGCACTTCTTCCAGGCAGCACTTCCTGTAACTTTGTGCGGCTGCCAGAATCCCATCTTCCCTGCAGAGTTATAGGTCTAGCTACTAAATGCAGTGTTGGATCCTGAATCTCCCCCTTTCTTTTGGAGCATACTGTCCAGTAAGCTTGATGAGATGTGGGAACCCCCGAGCGTAATCTTTTTTTCGAGCATTTCAGCAGCCGTTTTCATTGGAGAGCGGGACAAAGCAGAGCATTCATTCCCCAAACATCTGCTCTCTTTAGGGATGACGGAGCCGTATCGGTCACCTACCTGAACCTCGTGTGTGTAGATGTATGTATGTGTGTTTTTGCAATGTGTGTTCATATCCAGTACTGAAACACTCGCCAAAGCAGATCCTCTTAGTTGGCACTCCATGTATGCAAATTGAAATGAGTCTCTTTTTGTGATACCTCACACTTTGAACACATTTGAAGGGAGAAAAGAGATGGAGTGTAGGCGCATGCTTTGCAGAGGGTGGAGGGGGCTTGATTAAAACATTTCATTATAATTTTTCCATCAGTATCCGCTTTGTCATTTTTCTGCTAGCCAACCCTGAAATCATCCTCAAAGTGGGGAAACAGGAACTGATAAACTTTACATCTTCCCCTCCGTGCTGACTAATGAGGTTTTTGGCCCTAATTAACCCAGTTATCTTCTCCTCCAACGACTGTCAACAATACCTCTCAAACTGGCGCCAGCGGTAAAACACAGCCTTTGTGAAATTATAATATATGACTGCCAGTTGCACTCATCCGGCTGTCTTACAAGCAAATACAAAGGATGAGCTCCCGTCGTGTCCTCGAAAAAAAAACACATCAAAGCAAAACATGTTGCATTGTAAAGCGCAGCTACAAACAATCACGAACACACATGTACAGATCTACAAATGGGCGTATAAAAGTGTCAGACATGAAAACTCAAAGTGATAGCAGATATTGCTTTGCTTTTTTGTTTTGCTCAAACGTTTGTGAAGGAATTTTTCCGTGAACTGCTGGATTAACTGTTTAACCTCCTAGATATGTTGTAGCTCTAAATTAGGGATTGAAAAAAAAAATTAAACATGACCCACCAAAAAACCCAACATAAAGCAATAAGATTTGACACTAGAACTGTCAGAGATTTTTTTATACCTAAAACCGCCACCGGGGTCAAATTGACCCGTTATTAGAATGCATTGATTTTCAAGGCAAACATATTGCTTTAAAAATAAAAATGGTCCTGTGTTATAGGTGTTTTGACAAGCAATGTTGTTAAATTGTTTAGTTTATAACGCTACAACATAGCGTTTCGTGAGGCGGTTGTCGTTGTTGGGTGAAAAGCAAACAGCTGTTTGCTGCGGAGCGCAGCGCGAGCAGTCTCCCGTGAGCGGGAGCGCGCTCCTTCACTACAGACTGTCGCTATCAATATATCTATCTATCTCTCTCTCTCTCTCTCTCAATCTATAAGGAACCACAGTAGACAAAAGGCGTTGCTATAGCAACACGTCATGTTTGTTTACACGCAAAATCAATAGCGCGAAAAGGGGTGGGGTCAATATGACCCGCTGGGCGGAAATAGGTATAAATGGCAATTTTTTGGGCGATTTCTTCAATCTGACTTCATATTGACAATTTTTAACAACATAGGGTGCTACATAACACACTTTCAGGAAAAGTCACGGACTGGGACTCTTTAATATTTTATTGAAAAAAAGTTACATACAATAAAAAACAGCTCTGGGTCAAATTGACCCGATTGGCAGTTCTAGTGTTAAAAAAAGAAAAGAAAATGTAAACACCGTAAAGTCTGACTTAAATTATCTTGATTTGCATTTTAGCTTCACTATTATATATCTCTTATAATCCATTTTGTATGTAAATTAGTTTAGTGGTGCCACACAACCAGGGGCGGACTGGCCATCGGGAATACCGGGAGTTTTCCCGGTGGGCCGGTGCTGTGTGTGGGCCGGAGGGCCAAAAAAAAAAAATCCTACCGGCCCACATTTGTAAGTGTTCCGGCCACTCCCTTTTATTTTTTTGCTTACCTAAATCCTACCGGCCCACATTTGTAAGTGTTCCGGGCCCAGCCCAGCCCAGTGGGGTGTGGCCAGGGTTGGGTTGTAACGGAATACATGTAACGGCGTTACGTAATCAGAATACAAAAATCAAGTAACTGTATTCAGCTCGCGTTACATTTGAAAAACGAGTAATCTGATTACAGTTACTTTCGTAAACCTGAAGTGAATACATTTTGGATTACTTATTGGAATTATTGGTGCAAAGATTTCCTCACAACATGTAATATTCATTACTAAAGGTACAGCCTTGTCTGGTTTCTTGCTCAAGGGCACCACGGCAGGGCAGGAGATGAACTGGGACCTCTCCAAGTAGAAGTCCACACTCCAAATAGGTCTGGTCGGGGACTTGAACCGGCGACCCTACGGCTCACAGTCCAAGCCCCTTCTGACTGCCATAGATTTAGTCGCTAATTTTGCTCTCAAAATGGACCAGATTGATGCATTTAACTTCGACATTTAAAAAAAAAAATCTTCCCGGGGGAGCTTACCCCCGGACCCCCCTAGAGGAGGTGAGGTCCACCACCTGCCCACACCCCCTGTTAAATTGTCTCACCCACATTGAGGATGCTTCGTACGTCGCCCATGTTTTATTCCATGTGTCAAGTCAGGCAAATTGGGTCAAAATATTATTGCATCAATGATCTGTTAACATTAAAATCACTAAATATATGTCGTAACTATTTTTGCTCTAGGCAACTCAAGGGCTCAGGTAATGTGATTACTATATGAATAATTGTCCAAAATAACATTAAAGGCATAGGGTTTTTTGTTAAGTAACATACTTTCGTCGCCGGCCAGCCGATACATGCCGCGCATTAAGTGGGCCTGTCTGTCAATTAATCCTCGGGCCACTTTTTCCCCCCAGTCCGCCCCTGTACACAACAAAGAACAAATGTATTTGCTTTGGTTATTTACATGGGCTGCTGTTATAATGATGCAGAATCATTTATGGAGATTGTATATTTAGAGATATTATTAATAAGAAGAGCACACAAACTGAAACAGCCTAATTGTTTTGGGTCTGTGAACCCCAGGGCTGCATATTTAATAATTAATTATTATTGAAGAATGTATTAAATTAGTTTTTTTTTTCATCTGACATAATCTAACCCAAAGTATAACAATTTATTGTAGTGTTTTCAATATCTTTGCCACAAACTGTGCTTCCACATTTGTAAAGAGACTGTCCTCCATGAAACACAACGTTTTCAACAAGTGCCCCAAAATGACATGTCTTTACCAAAGCCTAGTCCTTAAGAACACTGTATTTTTTGTTCTAACGAAAGCTTTTTCTATGCATGTTGGCCTTTTTTCTACAACCGAGCAGAGTTTTAGGTCACTGAAAACTGATTTGTAAAACACTAGGGTCGATATTTTTGAGAAACTTCACTTTCAATCTTTTCGTGTAGACAAGGAAGGACATTTTAATGTGATAATTTGTGCTAAAAAGGACATGGCCAATATGGTGATGTTACTAACCTTGTTAATATGATGTGTTTATGTTTAAAACATAGATGTAGAGTCATTTTTCAAGTATATATTTTTTAACAAAGGCCCCAGAATGTTCTACATTTCCCCTAATACAATATCCTGACGACACAGACCTCAAACCAGTTTTAAATGTTACTTGTATGTGTGTCCTAACCTGTACACTGGCCATGACAGCAATTCAATTGTGTTTTTGCATGTTTATGGACATGATTTCTTCTTTTTTCGTGGACAAGACTTTATTTAAAGCGTAAATGGGGACAAAACTTGTTTTAAAAAATACCCCTTTAAGTGGACTATGCCTGTAACCATTTAGCAGCTGTAAATATATAGGACAGGAACAAAGGAGAGAGTAGGATAACATTGCTATACAGTGTCAAAGTCTGCGGAGTGAGGCGTTGACACTTTGGAGTTATTTTAACCCTTGATATACTACTATCTGTCCCCAAACCTAACCAAGACGTTTTTGTGTCTTAACCAAAAACCCATTGTCACATTGTAAATCAGATTTGTTTTTAGATTGATTTGTAACAGTCAAGGCAACTGATAAAAAAATATTTCATTAACAGAATACAAAATCCACCATTTCGTTATTACGGATTACATCTTGTGTTATTGGCTATTCATCAGTAGTTATATATTCCTTTTTGTTTGCAATAGAATAATAAACTCCAAAAACAAACATAACAGAAATCCAAATAGACACATTTGGGACCTGGGAGAAGCAGAAATATGCGAAAAAAATAACCGCCAACATCAATCACAGTTATGGAGCATATGAAAATCCATTGTATCTACTGTAACCTTGTTATACAGCAGGAGTCTCAAAGAACAAACAGCTTTCTGTAGCTGGCTTCTGAAACATGCCATCCATTCATGTTAATAAGCAATTCTCAAAAAATGAGTAAACGTCATGAAATATCAAGCTGTTTGAACATTGATTAAACAAGAATAAGCAAAGCTCCGAGGTTATCTGCCTGTTAGTCAGTTTGCTGGGGTTTGGTTGTTACTGCTAGACAGAAATACAAATTGTCTAAAATTGCTGTGTTCTAAATTCAATCGAAGCAGTTGATCAACATTTAAACCAGGTAGCAGTAGACCTGGCCAGCGTGTGCCACACATACACCAGTAATTTGTTATAGTGTGTCATTCTTTTCTAGGATCAGAAACTGACCTAACATCAGAAACGACTTTTGTAAGATCCCATTCGATTTTTCAACCAATATTCACAAAGACATGCATTTTAACATTGCATCTTATTACAAATGGGAAAGGCAGTCATTTTTGGGGGTTTTATTTGGCAAACAATCTATATAATGTAAGGTTTAAGAACATGTCTCAATAGAAGGAGAGGAAAATGTTGCAAATAGTTTAGAATGCTGTTAACCCTAGCTAAAGGCTCAGGATTGTGGCTAGTGTAGCTTGATGTTTATGTAGCCAGCTTGAGCCTTAAAATGACAGAATGTGAAAACAGAAGGGTCATTTTTATATAACTTAAACATTTTAACAACAGGTCTTAAAGTATATGCAAAGCTATTGTATATGCATGTACTTGTTTAGGGTGACCAACTGTTTATTTTCCACCAAAACAGGCATTTATCCTATCTGTGATCTAAACCAAATGTAACGTAAAGTGATCCCACTATGTGTTGTTGGAATCTTTTAGGAAATAGTTTGATGATTATAAGGATAGATTTGTGAATAGCAACTACATTTGACCTGAATTTGTGACATTACATTTTAATCTCGTCCCTTGACTGCAGGGACGAGAACATTTATTCCATCCATTTGTTTGCCTTTTTCAGAAAACTGCTTACTCAAGCGTCAAGGAGCATAAGGAATAAATCACATCTGAAATCCCATTTTATCCATCAACCAATATTTACAACAACAAAAAGATGGAGAAACTACCCAGAAGACATCTCCAAGGCCCAGCATGGAAACAGACCAGGCCAACAAATCCGTTCTCTCACAGATGCAGGATTGTATTTTGGCTGGAATGAAGCACTATCCTGATGAAAAACCAAAGCAAATGGACCTTTTTTTAATACGGCGACAATTAATTATGGAAGACGGCTTGCAATGAAGCCAGCCACCTCACACTCTGCAATCAACATTCCCATCATCACGCAAATAGGAAAAAAATTATGCTAAATATAATAACAAAAAGCTAACTCCCATGAATCAATTCTATACAAACCTTGATATTTGATTGTCAATATAACTAGGCAAGTACAGACAGAACGTGTGTGTGTGTGTGTGTGTGTGTGTGTGTGTGTGTGTGTGTGTGTGTGTGTGTGTGTATGTGTGTGTGTGTGTGTGTGTGTGTGTGTGTGTGTGTGTGTGTGTGTGTGTGTATCTCAGAATGTATGTGCGTGTTAATCTTTTCCTTGATAACTGTGGCAGCAATAGGAGATTAATTATTAATTATAGAGTCAATCAATGACTCAGCTGGCGGTCCATATGTGTGTACATGTGAGGCTTTTAACACGTTGAAATCAAGTGTGCAATTTCCAATCGTCAAGGGTGTTGTTGCAAATCATTTGAAGCTATTGTACATTTTCGAGCTGAAAGCAAACAGGGGAAAAGTCACCTTAATAATTGCTACCCAGACTGTAAAACTTCTGGCTTGCACGTGTTTTATATGGGCTGCATATCATCGAGTGAGCAAACAGAGACTAAGGCTTCTATACATCTCAGTAAAACATAAATAGATCTATTCGGCTGGTGGCCTTTCACACACAGGGACAAAGGTTGCAATGCATTCCTTTTGCACTTGTCTCTCTGGATTTTTTTTTAGCTTCTGTCTTCTACTGGAACATTGGCCAAATACAACATGATTCTGGTCTATTCTTACTTCACTTCCTTTAGGAGATTTAGAAAGCATGCAATCTATTAAGGCTGTTATTTTCACGTCATCTTGTCTCAAATTTGTACGTTGAAAATACACCCTTCAACATTTCCTTTGTAAGGCAGCTTTAAACTGCTCCCCCCTTTATTTGGTGTTCGGTCAGTTTTAACTGCTCCAAAAACCATTAATCATCACTAAATTGTATTTAACACCCGTTCAAGCTATACACACTGTCTTAGACTACTGGTTTACAGTTGCTGTCACTGCAGTGAATAAGCAAAAAATAGACACTGAAAATGAATCCCAAAATTAACATGGTTGTCGATTTGTTGGTGTGAACTATCTGATGGATGAATATAATCTAGGCTGGTTTACTCATTCAATTCCTATGGTTCATTTTTTTGACCAGGAAAAACACAGGTATTACAAAGATGAAGTGCTGATCAGCAATTGTATAAATATTATGTTGAAATGCCTACAGTGGAGTCATAAGTCCTTGAGGCAATCAAATCTAAAACACAATATTTGTGATTGATGACAGTAGTAAATTGGTCAGATTTGACTCAAACATGACAGGAGTGTTGAAGATTTGTTTTGTGGCGATAACATGACATAACGAGGGAGATATTTGATGTACATTTACGTACTGATTCATTTTAGTCAAGCTTTTAGTTCGTCCTTGGTTATGATAGTTGAATTGCTGATGCTAGCCTGTTTTAGTGAAAAGAAGTACTCACTTCAAACATAATGAAATTGAGTACATTACTTTTTGTGCCTCACTGCAAATGTGCAGCAAGAGAAAGGAAGTGTCTCTCTGTGCTTTTACAGCATTATGTTCACTGTCTACATTCAATTACCAGTGACGTCGGAGCGAAGTTCCGTTTAATGCAACAGTCCGACTTCATCTGACATCTTTTACTTTAACACCCTTGTCAGTCTCAAACCGCCCAATGATAAAAAGGTCGGTCCACTTTTACAGACATTCTCCCTTTTTTGCCTTTTTCTCATCTTGTCTTCTCAACCCACTCTTTTCCATCGGCTCAGATTAAAGTCAAACTGGTCTGTTTGCTCATTATCATAAAATAATGGGATGTGGAGATTGAGCAGATCCTGGCAAGACTTGACCCCAAATACCACCAAAACCTGCTTAGTCAGTAATTTCTTCTTTTCATGCCAAGTTCTTTACTTTCTACCCCTTATCTTCTTATCTCAGACTTTTTACCTGTCTTTACCTCCCACTTCCTTCCTTGCAAACATAGGTTATGATCGCATATATTTCCATGTAATTTCACGCAGAAAAGGCCCTCTTCATTATATCAAACACTGATTAGCTTTCTTACATCCCACCCACCCCTTACCGAAAGCAATAGAGAACCATTAACTCCACAGAGTATTTCCATTCCCTTGTGATGTGTTTACAGTGGCTGTGGGTGGGGGGTGGCAGATTTCCTTTTGTTTTCCCTCCTCTCCCATTCTCTCCCAGCCATCACACCTACGGATGATGCCTCATCCAGTGATATCAGGCACCCAACACTTAACAGTAAGAACAAGGAGCCCTGTCAGGCGTGTAATTCCTCCTGTTGGCATTAGTCTAGAAGCCTATAGATGGCTCTCTGCTCAGTCACAGTTGCCGTGTTAAAGTGTTTTTCAAGCACAATTTGACTCCTTTTCAAGTGTGTGCTCATCAGAGACATCTGTTTTTTATCAGCGACAAGCAAATCCACAAGCAACCTGAAAGGAAAGCACACACGAAAAAACCTCAAGCCTGAAATGGACATGCCAACAATGGGAAAATTGAGAAATGTGTTAAGTGGGTGAGTTCTTCCTTTTTTGTGGGGCAATTAGAGGAGAGAAATCTCTCTTTTCATAGGAGGAGACAGTGTGCCTTTCAGGCCTAGACACGGTCGGGTTCACCAGTCTCCCAGGATAGATGAGGACAGCACTGAACAGTGGCCCTGTTGTGGCCCTATACAAACTCTAAGAATCTGGCACTTCTGCCTAACACTGGCAAGTGGCAATGCGAATAACAACGGTGATTCACATATTTTTCCCCCCATAAAGCTTTGCTACAAGACCACCTTCTTGCAACTGGAGTGGGTTTCTCCCTGGCTCAATATAAAGTTATGTTTAAATAACACTTATGCCAGCCTACCCTTGGGCCAATATGATTGCATTTAAAATGTTATTTGTTTTTTTCAAGGGCATTTGGCAGATAATCAGAGCATCCACCGACAGTCCCACAAGGCTGCCCTGACTCATGTCCCCTATTCCAGGGTTACTGCTTGAGGCTGAAATGTATAATTATGAAATCACTGAGACTTTTTATTTTTTTTAGCAAGCGAGCTGGGTTTTGTGTACCTCCCTGGTGCTTGGCAAACGGTGCTGCGTGCACACATCAGTGTTAGAGATCTGATCCTACAGGCAAGGATGCCAATACACCCTAAGGAATATAGATTAGATATGTTTGTTGGGAAAGGCAGATAGAGGGTGGCTGTATTGGTAAGGGGTGGGGGGGGGGGGAGTGGAGAAGTGAGGCAAGGAGGGAGGAAGGGCGGAGATGAGTCTGATTGTGCTCATGTATGTACTGACAAGGCATGAAAATCAATATGGTATATGCTTTTCCTGAAAGCAGCTGGAGATGGTTTGTTTATATGCATGAGTCATGGTCGTGTGTGTGTGTGTGTGTGTGTGTGTGTGTGTGTGTGTGTGTGTGTGTGTGTGTGTGTGTGTGTGTGTGTGTGTGTGTGTGTGTGTGTGTGTGTGTGTGTACTTGTATTATGGTCAAGCCTCAGAAAGCAATACATGTACAACAGCACAGCAGATGTGTATCCAGGTCGAGCACACTGTTGTGTTATTTTCCAGAAAAGAAACAAAACACATTTGCAGAAAATATCCACAGGTAGGTGATGTATATGTATTTTATATGTTATATATTCATACATCCAAATTCGATACAATAAAATGCATGATGTCAACAACTCACCGCGGTTTGGAACAGCAGGTAAAGTTCAACTCAGTATTTCCCATTCTCTTGCTGAATCTCGGTGGATCTCAACTGCCGATATTGTAAACTCATGTCACAGTTTATGAGGATTCAACATCAACTCCGCGGAGAGAGGCAACAAACAGCACTCCAAAAAACACTAGTACACACTCAGGGATCCCGAGCAGAGGGAACAGTGATCGGTGCTGAAGGCTGCTCCAGAGCAATCCGTCGCACCGGCGAGAAACTTTGACTTTCGCTTGGGGGGTGAAAAGTCGTCTTATCCCAGTGTAATTCAGTTCCTGGAAGCAGAGGCTTTGACCTTTCTGGGGGATAATGACTTTACAAAATGAAATCATCCAGCAGGAGATGTAGTCAAGAGGAGAGACGAGGAGAGAGACGAGGAGAGAGAGGAGGAGGAGGAGGAGGAGGAGGAGGAGGAGGAGGAGGAGGAGGAGGAGGAGGAGGAGGAGGAGGAGGAGGAGGAGGAGGAGGAAGAGGAGGAAGAGGAGGAGAGAGACTCAAGGAGCGCAAAGGGGCTGTCGGTTACAGGACTAAAAAGACGCGTCTGCGCATTTGTTTCAGCCAAATACCGGCGGGGTCCAGCCTCGGACATATGCGACGGAATGCAGCTAGCAGGACGCAGAAAGACACCCCATGAAGACTGTTAAATATCCCGTTATGAATTCACCCCCAGCGGCGTTTTTCTCCCCAACTTGTCCCGCCTACTGCGCATCGCTGTGTGGAGGAGCGCAGGAGCTATGGAAGCTGGAGGTACGCGCCCCAGCAGGGTATAACAGGCATGGACGCCTGAGCTCTCTGTGTTCCCTCTCTCTCACTCAGTCACATGTTTAAGACACAAGTAACCCTCTGTACTAGCCGCCAAAGGAGTATAGACTAACGTGGGCGACGTGGGGAGAATTCTAACAAGTTAACAGTCTCTCCTTTTCACTTTAAATTAAAAGCGCGGGTGCGCACTAAGCGAAATGGCACTCTTATCATTAACTGTATGCCCCAGTATAGTTCTTGTCGCAGTTATTTATAACAGGAGCAATGGGAGTTATTGAATATCCTAATACTGCTCTGCTGGTCCGGTTAAAAAAAGCGCCCTCCTGAGAGGATAACAACATTTAAGTCCTGATCTGTGAGAGCTGTCACATTAGACAAAGAGGAGCGAAGGTGCTGAGCATAATGCTTAATCCTCTTTTGGTTTTGTCTTGTGGAGCATGTCTATGCATGAGCCATGAGTCATTAAGTGGCACTACAAATGCTGCTCTGCTAAAAGCCCCATGCAGCAGACAGGTTACTAAGTGAACGAATACGCTGACATTTTCATAATGACTATGGCAGCACACATTATAGTGCTGTTAAACTGTATGCTAATGCTACTTGGATCAATTCATATTTCATAGATCCAAACTAGTGCAAGAGAAGGGGTTGAACTCAAAACAGACACATTTCTTAGATTTTTGCTTTTAAAATGTACATTTTATTTCAGTTTATTTTATTTACTCTAATATATATATATATATATATATATATATATATATATATATATTTGTTAATCAAATGCAATCACCTTTTGGCTTTTCGGAAACACTGATCAACATTTACCAACTTTCTCTGACATTTTGTTCAACAAATTATCAATGAGAGTTAGTAATTGACAGATTAATAACCATACAAATAATTGATGTTCAATCCAATATCCTGAGATTTTATAGAACAATTGATCAGTTAATTAAGAAAATAAGACTTGAATCCCCCTTATAGCCTATACGTTTTATAATGTTTTCATATGCAGATATCACATTATCTCATGTGTGCAGGATGACCAAGTGCATTGTGATAAGTGTGTGTAGGGAACACCTGTCCAATGTACCAAATGATGAAATTCAAATGATATTTTGTTGTGATTAGTGTTTTCATGTGGACAAATGCAGGCTTGTTGTACATACTGGAACTGTTGAGACATGTATCTAATGTGAAGTATTGGGGTGCTGCATCAGTACACTGTGGGTGGTGTCCATAGCCCATTTGTTAATTCTATATTCTTCCAGGGCTACATAAAAGACACTATATCTACCCAGAAACAGCATCAATTAATCTGTGGAAGCAATCAGGTCGTGGAATTCTACAGGCACAGCAGCCTCAGTGTGGTGCTAATTAACCCAGTTCCCCGTGCATTTCAGTGTCCATTTAGTATGCTGTGCTGTCCTGAAGCTGTCCGTGCTCTGAAGTTGATTTATGACGCGTCCCAGCAGAGATTTGTGCCAGATTCGGTGTGACAAAGACTCCGTTCTATATTCCTAACTGTCAATTCTGATCAAGATGTTGGCACCAAAAACATCTTGTTGAGAAAGTGTCATTCATTTAACCGTTTCCTTAAGTGTATTCATCCATCCGCGTGCAGCTTTAGAGAAACAACAGCGCTGTTCCCATCCCATTCCATGTATCATTCTTGTTAAAGCTTTCCAGTTCTGCGATTGTTGTTGTCGGTGATAATCGTGTGGACAGGGGTGATGTCCGTGGTGCTGAATAACCATCAACAAGCTGTTTGGAACATCTGGGATCATCAAGGTTTAACTTTTTGATTAAAAACTGTTCAAATGGAGCTTTGGATGAGTGATGTTAAGTGTTTATCCATGCCTTATCAAGAGTGCTCTCCTTACATAACAGCAAACAAAACATGATAATTACCAACCACTTAATATGATTGTGTTTTGTTTGACGAAAAACTCCCCCAGTCAACACTTTAACAACGGAAATACCTTTATCTCTTCACATTTCCTTTTCTTCTTGGCCACAACCCGCTAAGAACTGTAATTCCATTAATTTAACCATTAACCATTAATGACAGCCATTAGCATATTAATGAGCGATGTTCATGAAACGGATCTCCATCATGTCTGGTGGAACTGGAGCAACCCAGTGGATTTGCCGCTGCAGCGCCTGTGATGAGCTAGGCTGTGTAACTGATTTACACCTTAAGCACAGACTCATTGGGGACTTGGGAGTGCTACAGAGAGCGTCACATTTATTTGAGCCCTGTGACTTGTCTGGATGGGTGCAGAACATGTTCCACCAATAGGAAGGCTGTTATGTGAAACATTTTGACTTTCTTCGTTTCCTTAATGCGGCAAAGATGAGTTCACGTCCATGTCAAAGATGAGTAATGTCTGATTCAGACAAATAACCTTTCAGTGGTCGAGGCAGTTTGGTTTTGCTTGTTTATTTTTACATTTCTGACAATACTTATGCACACAACGGGATTTGCATTTTCTCCCCATTCTGTTCTCCATCTTAGGGGATCTCATAACGTCGCAGGATGCCTGACAGTCAGGCTCCATCGGACTCTTAAGGCAATTCCTCCCCAGTCACACACAAGCTGAACCCCTCTATAATTTGACCTTAGCCGTCTCCAATACCCCGCCGGCTGCAATGGAGGACAGTTGATTCAGATAGCTCCATTCCGCTGGGCCTGTGAAATGCATTTAGGTCTGTTCAACTAAAGGCCCATTCATTTTGGCTCCATTTCACCGTCTATCATTTCCCCAAGAACACCATCAGACCGGCAGTTATCTATTCTATATTTAAAGCAGCCAGGATTATTTGGTGCAGGGGATGAATATACCTCATACAGATTACCTCAAGCTATCTTGTGTTACCTTCCATCTATTGCCGCACTACAGATTCAGTATTAGAATATAAGCCGGCGCCTGCGGTATCATACCCTGTTTGTTATGCTGTATGCTTATCACAGCTTACCCAGGACAAAAGGTTCACCAACAGAAGGAAGTTTTAAAAAGCTCAGAGGCAAAATGTTACTTTACATTTGTTGTCTGATCACAGAGCACATTCTGCTACAACACCTCTTGACTTTTTGAAAAGTTGAGCAGCAATCTCCATTATTCATAAAAATCTCAAGAAGAAGCCCATTGACACGGCTTCTTACTGGGCGCTGAATTAAACGTAATGGTGTTCAGAGTTAGTTTTAATCTACTGGTTCTGCTCATATCATAACCAGTTCCTAAATCACCCTGCTGTTGTTCCTAAATCACGTTGTACTCATAATACCATTAAGAATAACATCACTTTGTGTAATGGTGAATACGAGGCTTCGTGATGACCCTGATGAGAGAAGGAATTAAGTTGATACCACAGGAAGTGTTATAAAAGGTGAGATAACCTTGTTTTGGGCTGAAAGCAGCGACGGTAATACTGCGATAGTCATCAGTGATTTCATTCAAGATATGTATCATGGTATGACAGCTTCAGTGCTTAACAGTGTGTCTGCTAATTCGGTGGGATTTCAGGATTGATAAAGCAACTGTGGAGGGGGATGAGGAAGGTAAGCTGCTTTGTTTACACTTGAGTAAACACGGATCACATTTGCAATATCAGTGCTATTCTTCACATATGATGCCATATAACTCCAGGCTTAGAGGGCTTTAGTAAAGTTTTAACTGGAATGCAAATGTTCTTTCTGCGGTTGGAGAAGAAACAAAAATAAGTTGTTTGCACAAATCCCTGGACAGACTGAAAGAAAAATGATTTAACAGTTAAAGTACCCTTAGGTGATGCACTGAACTTCTAACCATCTCTGTTAAGCTGTTCATTGGCCAACAAAACAGCAATGTAATAAACATGTGACGAAGAATTCCCACTGCAAACGCTCCCTTGTTGCTGCTGCAATGTATTATTTTTCAAATGTCTAGTTGAAAACTTACAAAAATAATTGTGATCTGTAGCCCAGTGTCTATGCTTCTTTGTTGTTACACATTTCAAAACGGCAGATATTATCAGTCAGTCCTCTTCCAGGAAAATAAATGGGTTATTGAGAGGCGAGATATGGATAGACCTGTGTTCATGTATACTTTGAGTATGTGTAGGGAGGGAGGAAGCCTATCATTGAAACCCACTGAACAGATAGGTTGGAGATTTATCAGAAATGATATAGTGAATGAGAAGGCTTCTCCATTACCCATCCATCACAGATGATGTATTGCAAATAAACTACTAGGCAGCAAGAAGCTCTTGCTGAGGGGCTGACCTCCTTGATGAAAACAACAACTCCCCCATGGCCATCCCCGTATACACTGCCTCCTCTTTTCAATATAACAGCAGAGCTTGTCTTTGTACGAGGGAACTCATATCAACACTACTTGTTGGGGGGTGGTGTGTGTGCACTGACCGAAAACAAGAAAAACACACAATTTGTCTCCAGACACGGGTAGGAAAGCCCCCACTCCTCAACATCAGCGCTCAAAGGTGAAGTCAGAAGGCTATTGTCACACCGTGCAGCTGGAGTGCGTCTTCACTACCTTGCACCTGATTTATTCGACATTGATGGTGATAAATAGACTGTTGCTGAGCCTGCATTTTGTGTTTTGATGTAAATGTTTGACGACCGTGAGTCTGAGAAAATCTGTCCCAAGCTGTTTTGTATTTCAGTGTGAAGTAAACAGACATTTTCAACCTACACGATGTGACTCATCTTTCAAGAGCTGCACAAGACATGACCCTCAGCAATAACATTGCATGGTAATATCCTGACCATAACAGTCTCGTTTTAATAGCAATGTTCTACTTAAGATTTTCGCCCACAGTCCTGATTGCACTCCTTTGAATATTGGGTTGACCATCAGCAGACACTTTATATTACATTTCCTTTTATACTGTACATGCAATGCCTAATGCATGCATTAAAGTTAATGAGCCAATTTATACACTTTTTAAAACAATTTTAATGTCCATGCATTAAAGAAATATAGCCTATAGCTTAGGGTTTCCAATAAAAGGTAATATCCTGTATATTGTTTTTCAGCAGGGATCTGGAAAGGATTCAGACGGCCTTTTTTGTTTCCCATGAAGAAAATATAGAGGTACACACACTTCAGCCAAAAGCATTTTTAATCACTTCTGAAACATGTTTACATTTTAAGAAATGTTAATCTTATTACTAGCAGTGGTATTATTAATGATTGACTGTTGTACCAACTCTGTCTCTTAGAAATATAACTAATTTCTAACAGAATTTGTAGGAAACAATACTGAATACATATTTTGTTTTCCTATTAGCTGTTCCTAGCAACTTAAGCATAATTTAACACTTTTAAGTTTGTTTAATGCACTCACAGTATTTAGTTAAGGTAATGGACTGATCCTTGGCCTGGTTTTATACAGTAAAACACTTGAGTAACTTAAAAGTTTGAAACATTACATTACATTATTACATTACATTGCATTTAGCTGACGCTTTTATCCAAAGCGACTTACAATAAGTACATTCGACCAGGAAGACACAACCTTGAAGAAAACAGAATCATATAAGAACATCAGGTTTCAAAGAGCCAATCGTTTCAAGTGCTACTCAACTGGCTTTAGATAAGCCAGTCCTTTATTAGTATATAAGTGCTCTGTTAGCAGTTCTTTGTTAGTCATTCTATCGCTCGAAGTGGAGTCGAAAGAGATGAGTTTTCAGTCTGCGCCGGAAGGTGTGTAAGCTTTCTGCGGTCCTGATTTCAATGGGGAGCTCATTCCACCATTTTGGAGCCAGGATAGCAAACCCACGTGTTTTTGCTGATGGGAACTGGGGTCCCCCTCGCAGCGAGGGTGCAGCAGCGTAGTGCACGTGCTGGGGTGTACGGTTTAACCATGTCCTGGATGTAGGAAGGGCCAGATCCATTCGCAGCATGGTACGCAAGTACCAGTGTCTTGAAGTGGATTCTAGCAGTTACCGGAAGCCAGTGGAGGGAGCGGAGGAGCGGGGTGGTGTGGGAACATTTTGGAAGGTTGAAGACCAGACGAGCCGCTGCATTCTGAATGAGCTGCAGAGGTCGGATGGCACATGCAGGTAGACCAGCCAGGAGGGAGTTGCAGTAGTCTAGGCGTGAGGTGACGAGAGCCTGGACCAGAACCTGCGTCGATTTCTGGGTCAGCTGGGGGCGTATCTTCCTGATGTTGAAAAGCGTGTATCTGCAGCAGCGGGTTGTAGCAGCGATGTTTGCAGTAAACGACAGGTTGTTATCTAGGATCACACCCAGATTCCTTGCAGTCTGAGTCGGGGAAACAACAGAGGGGCCGATGTTGATAGTTAGGTCAAGAGAGGGACAATCTTTTCCCGGAAGGAAAAGCACTTTTTGTTTTGTCAAGGTTGAGCTTGAGATGATGAGCGGACATCCACTGAGAGATGTCAGCTAAACAAGCAGAGATGCGTGCGACAACCTGGGTCTCTGAGGGGGAAAGGACAGAATTAATTGGGTGTCGTCAGCGTAGCAGTGGTATGAAAAACCATGCGGGCTAATGACAGATCCGAGCGAGTTTGTGTACAGGGAGAAGAGGAGAGGACCAAGAACAGAGCCCTGAGGGACCCCTGTAGTTAATTGACAAGGGTCGGACTCAGACCCTCTCCAAGTAACCCTGTAGGTGCGGTCTTTGAGGTATGAGGTGAGGAGGGAAAGTGCAGAGCCTGAAACTCCGCAAAATAAACATGAAGTATTATTTTGATATGAACAGTTGTTGCCTAAAATCACCTGCTATGCATACACAAGTCCCTAATAATACATATTTCCTAGGTATACCCAGCCCAATCATTGGCCCTGATCAACTTCCAAGCTTGTGAACATTATCCCTTCAGCAATTTTGAAATAGTATCACCACATAATAGGGAAAACAGATTATTATTATTATTATATTGCATATCAACATTATTTCGAGAAGACAGATTTGGGGTGTGCCCATGTCACCTATGAAATATTCATTCTGAAGTCTTCAGAGAGAACTAGGAGGTTGTGGCTCAGTGGTTAGTGCGCTGATCTTCAGATCACAGGGATACATGGTTCGAAATCCTGCTGCAGTCAAACATTCCGCTGTGTCCTTGGACAAGACACTTCACCCCAAATTCTTCCTGGGGATTGCACACAGTATTGAATGTATGTAAGTCGCTTTGGATAAAAGCATCCAACAAGTGACATGTCATGTAATGTAATGTAATCCATCTATCACAATGTGGCCACGCCCTAAAGCATACTCTGTTTTTGTCAATGTATTTATAGGAAGGAAAGGAACCATTATTTACAAAATAAACAATGCTTAAACTATCCTTTGGGATGCCAACCACCTCTGGTAAATGTGGTAAAAAGGTAACATTTTTGTTGGGAGAAATCAGGCAATTTTCTCGTAGACTTCGATACATTCAAACTTCTTTGTGAGATCAGTGGAGTCACACCCTTTTGGTTTAACCCTTATGTTGTGTTCGGGTCTCCCGTGACCCATTTCAAGTTAAAATGATATAATAACTACGCTCTAGTTTTTTTTTATTGGAAGAAGGCTTCATGATATCCTCCACAACAGCTATATAAACACTACAAAACTGATTTTGACAATTGTAGCCAAGTCTGAAGGTCTCTAAAAAAAAAAGTGTATCATTTGGTGTTGCAGAATTGTTTTGGGTGACTCAAGGTCAAATGTGGCCCACAGCTTTGGAACACAACACAAGGGTTAAGGCACTCGAGCACTAGTTTTACTCCTCAGACACTGAGGTCGTCGCCTGGTGTCCATGTGCTGCTCGTTGCTTTTACTTGACATTTTTTCAATAAGACACAGAGCAAAAGGACGCTGCCCAAGGGAGATGTGGCAGATATGGTATTTTCAAAAGGTCATACAGAATAGCAGAAAAGAAAGTACACGTTCAACCATCTTGCCTGATTTCAGTTTACTTATTCACTATTATTCGGCCAATGTCAATTTAAAGAGAGGAACGACAGTGTGGTGTTGGGATCTAGTTCTGCCTGGGTGGTGAAAAAGGACAGAATAATGATATCATGTTTCTTTGTTATCAGTTCCTGAGAGATTAGATGTTGCTCCCTTTAAGAATAACTTCCGTTAGATTGTATCTGGCATCTAAAATACATCTATGGCATTTCATCCCAGCACCACTTTATAATTTAGGCTTGGGGGGTGGGTTTCTACATTTTAAAGAAATAAAAAAATATTACTGCAACTGCGCAGTGTTAGCAAATGTAATGATTTTCTTGTCATTTTCCCCTTTGTGTATTCTTCTTATCCAACTTTTTTTATTTCAGCTTGAACAGAGCAAACAGATGACACAATAATGAGTGGAAGACAGATACATTCCCAGCATGTGGTTTGCAGAGGATTGAGTGTTGAAAGAAGAGGACAAGTAAAGGCTTGTGAAGTGACCCGGTCCGCATTACCCCTGTCACTATCTGTATTTCCCAGCTTGGCCTGAAAGATCTTTGCTGACAGAGATAATACAGAGAAAGAAAGACTGTTTTGTGACAGCGTTAGGAAAAGCAGAGGAGTGGGGAAAAGGACAGAAGGGGGGAAAGTGCAAGACTCAGTGAAAGGTGTCGCACCATTAAAATTAAATTTACGACTGGTTTCAGACAAATCTGTAAGCTCTGTGGCTGTAGGCAGAGTTGCTTGGGCATTTGGAGGACATTACAAATTGGCACCCTACTTCTCAGGACTATAGTGAATCATTTATTACACCTACCTCTACTTAAGCTGTCGAAGCAGTGATGGCTTTGGCACTGTGTTGTCCACAGTTAATTTATCAGGGAGGAGCTGGCGGGTGCGCTGTCTGCCCAGTTGGGTGTTGATTCTTCCTCCGTCGAAATAAAAAAATATCTGGCTTTCTTTTTTTCAGTGAATCGAAGGCAGAAGATGCCACAGAAACTAGTTATGGAAGGCTTTTATATGGGTATTGATTCGAAAAATCCATATCATAATGTGCATAATTCTGCTGGGAGTCGTAACCATGTCAACAGTTATGCTTAAGGTAGGTTTTAATACATAAAACAGTCAGTAGCACATCACTAGGTGAAAATGAGGGAAAGAGAAAAATGAGACTGCTGGACAATAGGTGTGAGTATAGGTTGAATTACCTTTGTGCTATAACTTTATGTGATGAAGAGCATTATTCTATTTTACAAAAGGGATTTTTTAAGTAGGCTATCTAAAAAGCAGCAGGGAGATCTCAACATTTGCTCTTATGGATGTATTATGTGGACCATGAGCCCTGAATAAACACACACATTACATAAAACCTTGCTATCCGCATTGAAGTATTACTAAACCCACCACTTCCCACATTATGCAGAGAAACTGATTTCTTTTTTAGGCATTACCATAATACCCTCCCGTTTGCCCAAATTAATTACTTCAATTAGAGCGGAGCTTAGCAAAATGGATTTGCTTCTTTTGGCCATAGAGCAAAAAGAAGTTCTCCCTATTTGAATTCACTCACGGAAACCTTAAAAAAGAAAAAACACATTAGGGTGTAGCGTAGGTTTTGTCCCTGAACGAACAAATTAAACTTTTTAGACTCACAGAAACAGAGGGATAGCCCGGTGACCTAGCTACTGCATTTTACAAAGGAAAAATAATAAATCAATTCACTTTCAACAAAATGTCTGTATTTTTGTTAACTCCAAATAATAAATAAGTACATCAAACAAACATACTCATGTCACAGACCATTTACCAGATAAACTTAACTCCAATACATACAAACAAATAAGCCAAGTTAACTCACAAAACATCAATAAATCCTGGGGATTGACTATGAGTGAGTGTGGGGGAGGGGAGAAGTCTTTTGTCACTCAGTTTAGGAGTGTATTTCAGGGGATAAGGATGTGTGAAAGTAAAGTTCAGCTTTTCCAGTTGTGTGTGTGTGTGTGTGTGTGTGTGCGTGTGTGTACGTACTTATATTATGGTCAAGCCTCAGAAAGCAATACATGTACAACAGCACAGCAGATGTGTATCCAGGTCGAGCACACTGTTGTGTTATTTTCCAGAAAAGAAACAAAACACATTTGCAGAAAATATCCACAGGTAGGTGATGTATATGTATTTTATATGTTATATATTCATACATCCAAATTCGATACAATAAAATGCATGATGTCAACAACTCACCGCGGTTTGGAACAGCAGGTAAAGTTCAACTCAGTATTTCCCATTCTCTTGCTGAATCTCAACTGCCGATATTGTAAACTCATGTCACAGTTTATGAGGATTCAACATCAACTCCGCGGAGAGAGGCAAAAAACAGCACTCCAAAAAACACTAGTACACACTCAGGGATCCCGAGCAGAGGGAACAGTGATCGGTGCTGAAGGCTGCTCCAGAGCAATCCGTCGCACCGGCGAGAAACTTTGACTTTCGCTTGGGGGGTGGAAAGTCGTCTTATCCCAGTGTAATTCAGTTCCTGGAAGCAGAGGCTTTGACCTTTGTGCTAGAGGAGGATCAATTATATTGGTGTAGTGAGAACCACTTATCTGAGGGTGACAGGCCAGAATAGCTCACTGGATTGCAGGGTTAACTTGGAAGGGGAAAGTTGAATGTTTCCCCAACTGCTCCTGGGTTCAGTGGCAAAAACTCCCAAAAAATAACCTGATTCAGCTGATGAAGTCCTCAAGAATCCACTTTTCTCCTTGTTCGATTCCGACTTCCTCTTGCTTCTTTCTCCCTCTTTCGAATGACATGCTGTCCTCCTTTTAACAGCACACAGGTGCCATCATTCTCTTGATTGTTTCCTCCATCTTCTCTCAGGGGTGCTTGATTAGCCACTCCCCTTTTTATCAGGGAATCTGTAGGAGTGGGTTTACTTTCTCCCTGTCCTGTTACAAGGGTAACCGTACTTTAAAACGTATTTAAGTAATCTTATTAAATGGCAGGTATGGGCTGCAAGCTAGTAATTGTGTTTTTGTGTTAGACACAGATTATTATTAATTAGTGATTTATTCTTACTTCTCATGTCATGCAATGAATCTTTGCAAGTGCATATAATTAGATCATGTCAGGCGTCCACTCTTCACCATGTTAACAAAATCTTCAGCAGCCATTCATTGTGATGCAGTCACATTTAAAAATGGTTCTCCTTTTTCCTGCAGACAGCTGTGAACAGCCCGCCAATTCTTCCCCTTTTGAGAGCAGCTACGGCATCTCTCAAAAGGCGGATTACTGACGGGTCTGTGAAGGCACCACCGCCACGCGCAGTGCCGGTTGGGGTCGTTCAAGCGCTTAATACGACCTATAATTACGTTTTAAAATTGTCGGCCTCTAGTGCTCCCGTTCAATGCAAACGTTACAGAGGGTTGTTTATTCACAAATAACCCTCTCTGTAAAATCCTAAATTGTAGGATAGTTTGGCCATTAAAACGCTTTATGATTAGATTTCTAGCGAGAAGTATATATTTTACTTTTAGAATCCACGTCCAGTCGATATGTAGGATCTATAGTTTGATAGATATTACGAAGATGATTTGAGGTTTCGTCAGGACAACGTGTATATGCGGCAAGCTTCCATGTAAAGTTACAGGTTGAAAACAGTATTTCCGGTCTCGCCGTTTTCATAATAAAACCAATGATCAAATGATTTAACAGTGATATCTGCACTACTAATCCACTAAAAAACATCAGTTTATCCTAGTTAATTATACGACATTGATTGGTTTACATTCTGTACAATGCTTTTGTGTTTTTCCCATAGGTTTTTCTCTTTCGATTCTGAGAGACACATTTCTGTTTTCAGAGGTTTTGATAGGCTAAAATCACGCCGCAATGCACGTCGGGATATGGTGTTTATGTGATATGAAATCGGAAAACATTAAAAAAATAATAATAATACTTTATTCCGAGTGTTCTTGCTTTTCTCTTTGAAAGTCATCACATAACGGCATTGCAATACACGGTTCGGCTGCATTACATATTACATATCTGCCCTAGATATGTATTTATAGAGCCCTGATCAGAAGACCTTTTGACAAACTGGAAGAGATGCCGCCAAAACTGAATACGTGACGTGGACCATAAATATATCAACAATTAAACAACATCTTCCATTTATTTTCACACAATACGTCTCCTTGCAGTATCAACACTAATTCGGCTGACTTTTATATTTGATCCAATTGGTAGATAGTCTGTATTTACACCATAACGGTGCACAGCTGATAGAAAGGGACTTTTTTGTAGTTTTTAAAGATATTACTGATTTTCTGAACTACCTTTCCAACTCCTCATGCAGTTGACTGTTACAGGTCTATACAAGTTCATGGTACAATGCATAAGCTTCACATTGAGAGACTGAAACTGTATTTTCCTTTAACGTTCTGTTTTAATTTCACAATAAAGTTTATAGTCATATTATGTATGATATTATTATGTTTTATTAACTAGACCACTGGTCTAAACCGCACCTCCTAGTGGTTAAAGCACGTTATTGAATTTAGTTGTAGAATAAGTTATATTTGATGAAAACATTTAAATATTAAGAGTAGCCTACATACAAAATAGGGGTCAATGATAGAAATATAGAATGGAAAATATCAAGAAGATACTGTAGTGATCTCTACAATAAAACAGTTTAGTGCGGGACGTCCAAAGATATTAACAGGAGGATGTGCAAAACAGACAAACTGATAAGGCTGAATTTTACTCAGGTGTAACTAAAGTCTGATTTAAGGGTTGTTTATATTTCACATCATTAATCAGAATCTGCAAAGTAACAAAAATAAATGTAGTAGAGTACAAATACCAGGTTAACCTCTGCATTGTAGTGGAGTAGAACAAAGTAGTACATGCTGCTGTAACAAAAACATTTCCCAACTTGGGATCAATAAAGTATCTTAACTTAAGATGATCGATGGCTACTGCCATATTTGCTAAATGTGCATCTGAACCTTGACAAGTGCATGTTTCAGGCTTATCAATTAACAACAGGAGGGGTCACAGACATAAGACCAGCTGTTAAATCAAGCTCTTCTGACCTTAGCTGTCATGTGGTATTAATGCTGCCCATTATGGACACAAGCAATTTTCACCCATGTATTAATTATATGTTTTAAATTTGATAACACCAATGTGTTTCGTATCCCCTAAACCTCCAGGGATGTATACAGTTTAATACTGGCAACTTCTAATTGTGGGAAATACGAAAACGTCTTTTAAAACTACATTTCCCAGTAGAGACGTGCCATAGAACATGTTGCGAAACACACAATAGCCAGCAAGTGTAATTCTGGGGGGGAGGGCCGGGCTGGACCCGTCCAAGTCCAGTTTTGGATAGTCTAGCGTGGTTCCATTCCATTTCAAAGAGCTGTTTGACAGCGTAACCTTGTCGCACTGCCACTCCAATATCCAATCACAGAGCTTGAGGGCTAATCACGGGGTTTGTAAAGCAAGGCGGATGTTGTAGTCCCAAACGATAGCTGGGGATTCTGGGTAGTGTAGTGTCTTCGGAAACTCTGTAGTGGCTAAACTCTGAAAAAACTATTTGTTTCTCTGAATCGAAGGTTAAAAACACAAAAGCATTGTACACAATTTAAACCAATCAATATTGTGTAATTAACAAGGATAAACTGATGTTTTTAGTGGATGAGTAATGGAGATATCACAGTGTAATCTTTTGACAGTGTGGGGAATACTTCCGGTTTTATTATGAAAACTTCGAGACCGGAAATACTGTTTTCACCCACGCTAACTTTACATGGAAGTTGCCCCATATACAGTACACGTTCTCCTGGCGAGACCTCAAATCATCTTCGTATATCTATCAAACTGTAGATCCTACACATCCACTGGACGTAGATTATAAAATTACAATATACACTTCTCGCTAGAAATCTAATAAAAAAGCATTTTAATGGCCAAACTATTCCACAATTTAGGATTTTCCAGAGAGGGTTATTTGTGAATAAACGACCCTCTGGTGCGTTTGCAATCGACAGGAGCATGTTGTTTCTTACACGACCACTAGAGGTGCTACACTTTAAAACGTGCCTCTGGGTCGTATTTAGCTGCTGAACAATCGACCTATATGGTCGTTTTTTGTAGGAGGACAGGCTGGTCACACGCATGCGCAGTGCCGGCTGGAGCTGTGAAGGCACCACCGTCACACGCATGCGCAGTGCCGGCTGGAGCTGTAAGGGCACCACCGTCACACGCATGCGCAGTGCCGGCTGGAGCCGTAAACGTGACATTTCAGCTGGCTCTAAGGAGCATACAGCAGGAGATACTGTTAGAAATTAAAATCAATGTTTTATGGCATAATGTACCTTAAACATACAGTCAGTTTAAATGCTATTTTATACTGGAAAAAACCGGAAGTTCTCAATACCAAGCTTTTATTCTGAAAATCCTTCATGACGACATCCGGGACTACCGCCCATTAGTATCATTAAAGTGGCTATTGACACCGTTAACATGTATTACATATAAAGTTATGAAAGAGATAAGGAGGAGAAAAGGCATGTGGAAGTAAGCAATGAATGTAAAATGTCGAAATCCTCTGTTTAACGCGATATCGGACACAGGAGAACGAGGGGGGAAGTCCCCTACGTCACTACAGCTTCCAGAGAGGAGGAGCGAACAGCCAAAGCGGGAAGGACGAATGAGGTCTTGTAAGGTCTCTTCTGCACGGCCATCACAGGGAGAGGAAGCTGCAGACTTTCTCTCCTGTCGGACAATATCCTGTTTGTAACATTACCACGCTTTTTATTAATTAAAGTACCAATTTGAAACAATCTCAGAGACTCCATTTAGTCTCATTTTGAAGCTTCTCTCCTGGACGCTAGAATAACCACACATAGATAACAATTGGCGACCCAGATGATGTGATTCTAGTTGGACCGGGAGAGACTATACAGCCGGCTGTTGCCTGGGACAGCTGGCAATCATTCGACACACAAGAGGTCTCAAACAATCGGTTAGAAGAAACCTGTTAAGTCAAATTCTTCAATAGTTTATGCAGGACAATCTTAGGACTGTGTGTTGGACTGCTACTTCCGGTTCCTGAAAATAGCTGGGCAATTAATGTTAAAACAACCACATTTAAAACGACAACAATCATATAACACGAGGCGTTGCTTTGTCACAAGCAGGGTGAGTTCAAATTACTTATTTTTCTTATATCTAACCCTGCATGCTATTCGTTTGTCTGTTATTACATGTCGGCAAGAGGCTAATCGCTCCAATAGTGTTCTTTGTTACGTTTTAAGTTAACGTGAATGGTTTGAGGCTATTTAGCAGTCGGGACTGCTTGAGACAAAGAACACAATCACAGTGGAAGCTGAGAATATTGGAGTGAGTGTTTGTGTTAAAGACAGTGTGAGGTTGTTTTTCTTTTTAAAAGTCCTTTGTGTGATGAGGGCAATCATTTCAAAATGTGTTTCTTGTTATGTTTTAAGTTAACGTGAATGGTTTGAGGCCATTAAACAGTGGAGACTGTTTGAGACAAGAACACAGTTGAGTGAGTGTTTTAATTACAGTGTGAGGCTTTCTTATAAAAAAGTCCTTTTCTGGGAAAAGGCCTGAAAAGTTTGAAACTTTCAGTGGTTGTTTTTTCTGTTTTCAAACAGACATTGCGTGTGGATTACGACGAGAAGTGCGACATTCGTGCGTTAGATAGACGATATTCTGCTGATTGTGTTTGATTTGCGTCTTACTTTGTCCCATTATAGCGTGTTTAAACAGAGGAGATAACCATACTGGCTCTTAAAGTCAAAAAAATTACGTGCATGGGTTGAGAGCTATGACGTAAGGGTATGAGGCCCATTTATGAAATGTTATTTTAAACTGCAGTGTTGCTTTGTGTTGAATTGTGAACTCCGCTGTGAGAGCCACGAGGTGTTTTCAAATCCCTTTGTTCTTCAGGTCAAAGGTTGAAAAAAGTTGCCAGCATGTTTACAATGAACCACACGGCAGTCGCCATTTCGTGAAATGCTAATTGAAAGTACTCTGTTTGTTTTTACCCAGTCCTACTCAGGGCTCGCAATTAACGATGTCCCGATGTCCCGGGGACCATAACAATTCCTACTGGGACACAAATCTATTTTGTCTGGGACTATTTCGGGACAGTGAAAAGAAAATTAAAAGTAAACTTCAAAATGGGTGTTATTTGAGTCATTGGGCTGTCAAATCATAGAATGCATTCTACGTCATCCACTCTGCTGCTGACTGCTGCTAGACTCGCGCTAATGCAACGGTCAAGACTTTAAAAAAAGAAGAAAGAAATGCTGAGGTGGTTGAATAAACAGCCCCCTGATGCAAGCCCCAATTCTGCCGACTCCCGAAACAAAAACATCCCAACTCCTGGTCATGATGCATCGTCTTCCACTGTGGTAAGTTTGTTGTCTTAAGTGTCAATGTTAGCTAGCGCTAACTAACGCTAGCAACCGAAGTGTCAAGTGTGCCTTACAATGCATACAAACGTCCTAAAATGCGGTGTCATGTTCTTCTGAAGTTTGTGAAAATGATGTGATATACAGTTGATCAGAATAAGAGGTGTAGCCGATCATTTTTGTATTTTATTTGTCAGCCAGTCAGTGACCAGGCTAGAATCTTTAGCTGCAAAAATGTAACGGCCCGTCCACACAGCGGCGTGCGTTGACGCTTGCCGGCGGGCGTGTCTGACACTCGACCAACAACCAATCAAATGAATCTCCCGCCCCAGACACACAAGCACGTGGTTTGATTGGCTAGAGCTTGTACTGGCATATGATTAGATTGGCTGACGCCTCCGTCGAGGCGTCAAAAGTTGAACATTGCTCAACTTTTGAAGCCAGCAACGCCAGCAACGCTCCACGTCGCTTCCCAAAATGCAGTTCGGCTAAAAGTGACGTCACCCCATTCAAAGTGAATGGGCAGAAGCGTTGGAAGCTTCAACGCACGCCGCTGTGTGGACGGGCCGTAAGGCATTTAGCTAATCATTTAGCTTTTCATCTGTTTTTAGTGTTTTAGTTTTTTTGGGTCAAGAACGTCAGTCAGATTGGGTGACGATTAGAAAGGGGGTCGCAAGGTAATTTTAGTTTGTCAATCAACTCTCGTATGAGAATAATGTGTCATGTTAAGAGAGAGTAATGTTAATGTTCCAGTTGTTTTTGTGCCTGGGGGGGGGGGGGGGTGAATGAGTGAGAGCAAGATGATTGACAGATAGAAGATCAATTTATATTCCTATAGTACTACTGACTTGTGAGGATAACTTGTAATTAGAACTGAATACAGATACATTTATTAAACTGTATTATGGAACTTCTGTTTTTTTATTATCATTCATACCACTTTTATTGCCAAATAGAGGGTTCTGATCATAAAACACAGAGACCATACAGCCATACCATATTGAATTGAAAAATACAAATCAGAATTCTTCAATGTTGACATGACAATGATAAATTAGTCTGGATATTGAGAAACAATAGAAAAACATGTCTTAAAACAACTCTCTTCCCTTCTACTCTAGGAGAGGCAACAGATCAGACTAATATTCATATGTTTAAAATAATAAGTATTTTAAACTTACATGGTGGACCAGAGTGTTGATTAAGTGACAAAAAAGTATCAAATTATATGTATTCTGCATAATTGGGGGGGCGACGATACAAATTTAAATTTGGGACACTGCTGCTCCCCACACAGGATGCTGCAAGTACCAGAATATCTTCCCACACAATTTCGGCAACAGCAAACACCTGCATATCCTCCTACCCAAGTACAGCCGCAAGCATAGGCATACACTCCCATACAGCATCAACAAAAGGGAAAATGGAGAGGAGAGCCACGATCAAGACGAAGAACAGATGAAGGCTGCTACAAATGTGGTCAGCTGACACATTGGTCCAGAGAGTGTCCACAGAACATTGCACCAAACAACGGCCCTCCATGCAGTTACCCCGGGGAGGTTTCCATGAAGACAACGGAGGCAGGGGGTCCCAGAGATGTCAAAGACTTACAGGGGTGCCAAACATGACCCAAATGCCACTAACACCCTGGTATCAACTACAACAATGAGGAAGCTCATTGCTCATCATATTTTTGTAATTATGAGAAGGAAAGAGATTACGAGTGATGTTGTTCCCCTACACAGAAAACTATTGTGTCCACACAGCTAGTGAGGTCAAGACGATGGGTTTCCACCCAAAAATATGAAAACGGAAACCTAGTACTCGCCTAAGACGGAGGATCCTTACCTCCTGTTTACACCGACTGCAGTTCAAGGGGCGGCGATACACCTGATGTGGAGCTGTTGAGACCTAAAAAACAGAAACTCGATTCTGCTGTGGTGAAGTCTGGCTACAAAGGGAGGTGTCCGAATGGGTCGCTTGTCTCAAACCAGTGAAGAAGTCAACAAGAACCCAGCAGAACTAGAGAGTGACTGTTAGCGGGAGAACAGTGACGGAGCAACAGAGACTGGCCCAACATTTTCCAGCCAGTACATAGATAGACCCCGTCAGAAGACCGGGGCTGTGTTTAAAGGGGAACTTCATTTATTGTTAGTGGAAGTGTAGTTTTTTAGTAAAAAATTATGTGATTTTTGGAGTCAGATTACATTATTCTCATAAACAACATTTTATAATCGGTCTGAAGGATCTGTTTTAAGGCAATGAGCTGCAGATTAAATAACATAACACTGATTGAGAGCTTGGATGAAGAAGTTGTAGGGTTTTTACAACAGTTTCAAGAATCAGTTTTTATTTATTTATTCTTGAGTAGCTTTACTGATTTATAATGTAGTGCGTAAAGCAATATCTCATTTTGAGTGAGGGGCACCAGCCCTTCATGCATGTCACCCTCTGTGAGAATAGTTCGTATTTTCCCTCTAGTTTGGAGAAATATTATTTTATCATATGTTTGTTCAGCAGTATCAAACAATCTTCTAATCCTAGAATTATTGAGACGCATTAGCGACACCAGGGGTATTGTTTTTCGCAGCAACAATGATGCATAATACCAGGACAAAAGCCATTCCTGAAACAAGTAAACAATTGTTTGTGCTAAATGGCAGATTTGAGTGAATATGTTTTTATACCATCAGAAAACGATACATCATACGATATTTTTTGTACACCTTATGGGTACACGAAGAAGTTATATTTATTTAATGCAATGTTATGGGTTTTACATGTCCTGTTCATAATAGGGTAATCATTGCAATATTAATTGAGCATGTTATGCTCAAAGGAGGGAGTATCATGATTATACAGATATGTTGATTTCAGTGACGTTGTAGTTAATAAATAATAACGTGTAGTTAATAATAGGTCTAATAACGACAAAAGGTATGTCAAAGCTTGGGCCTTCTCCAAGGAGGGAGTGGTCCAGTTTTGGATATTAGACGAATAGAAGTGATGAATATGTCAGAACTCTGAGTAATATTATCCAAGTTTTTTCTACACAGGCTAGCAAAGCTACAGAGATACCAGACGAGACACCAGAAGAGACTCCTGTTCGGCCAGTTGATTGGGTGAGGGTGAAAGTTCACAAAAGACAGTGAGCTGATCCCGGTGGACGGAACAGTGAGAAGTTGTAATGAACTTCACACGCGCTCCGGTTTAAAGGTAAAGAAAAAGGAGCAAATTGACACCACCTCACACATTGTCACCCTTCACTGGCAACTTCCAGAACATTATTGGGAGTTAGGACTGATTTGGCAGAGCTGGAACAAAACAATAAATATAAATAAGATAAAGATAGAATCAGCTCAAGACAAATTGTCTATAGATTTTTATAGATTGTACACTAAAGTGAAAACCTTTTTGTTTTACATCTGAAAAAGAGTCCAATTTTCGTATACGTTATTATAGTACTCATTTAAATTCTGTAACTGACACAACCATGGACAAAATAGAGATGATGTCAAGAACAAAGCCAAACCAATTGTGGGGTCCCCTAGGGATAAGAGTCAGGATAGCATTGTTGATTGTGCTCATTACACTTGGCACCTTTTTGGTTGGATGGGGAGTACAATATCAAGTAAGACATGGATCCATTAGTCCACTCATAGATAATGCCCACATCACTAACAAAACTCCAGCTGTGTTTCAGAGAGTTTCACTTATCCCCAGAGCCAAAAGATCAGCTGAGCCACAAGAGGAGGGTTTAGAAATACTCGGTCCCAAAGGTGAGGCGGTTACAATCAAGATGATTCACCCCCATATATGCAGTTCTTGTATAAAATGATGAGATGGGTTTAAGTGATTGGGATATGTAAGTGATGGGGATTTACAGATTAGGGGAATCTCCAAATATACTGGATCCATGTTTTAGTCTGTACCAGAAACACCCCCCGTTAAGTTTATGGACAACCGACCGGTGACCTGAGCACAATTATTGAAAATGATTACAGTAGAAACAGGCTACTAACCCACAAGTACAGCAGAACGTACAAACTCTATGAACAAAATTCCCCAGCAGATTGTGGCGACATTGCAGATATGTCCAGTCACAAAAGTTACTTATGTTCTAAATAACGGTGAGATTTAAAGTGATGGAGAAAATATGGGGACGTTATTTTATAGTGTGTGAACAACAAGTCCTCCAACTCATACGACCAAATGGGTCGATTGTTTAAGCCCTTATTACGACCAAATATGTCGTTTGTTCAAGCGCTTAATACAACCTATAATTACGTTTTAAAATTGTCGGCCTCTAGTGCTCCCGTTCAATGCAAACGTTACAGAGGGTTGTTTATTCACAAATAACCCTCTCTGTAAAATCCTAAATTGTAGGATAGTTTGGCCATTAAAACGCTTTATGATTAGATTTCTAGCGAGAAGTATATATTGTACTTTTAGAATCCACGTCCAGTCGATATGTAGGATCTATAGTTTGATAGATATTACGAAGATGATTTGAGGTTTCGTCAGGACAACGTGTATATGCGGCAAGCTTCCATGTAAAGTTACGGGTTGAAAACAGTATTTCCGGTCTCGCCGTTTTCATAATAAAACTAATGATCAAATAATTTAACAGTGATATCTGCACTACTCATCCACTAAAAAACATCAGTTTATCCTAGTTAATTATACGACATAGATTGGTTTAAATTCTGTACAATGCTTTTGTGTTTTTCCCATAGGTTTTTCTCTTTCGATTCTGAGAGACACATTTCTGTTTTCAGAGGTTTTGATAGGCTAAAATCACGCCACAATGCACGTCGGGATATGGTGTTTATGTGATATGAAATCGGAAAACATTAAAAAAATAATAATACTTTATTCCGAGTGTTCTTGCTTTTCTCTTTGAAAGTCATGACATAACGGCATTGCAATACACGGTTCGGCTGCATTAAATATTACATATCTGCCCTAGATATGTATTTATAGAGCCCTGATCAGAAGACCTTTTGACAAACTGGAAGAGACGCCGCCAAAACTGAATACGTGACGTGGACCATAAATATATCAACAATTAAACAACATCTTCCATTTCTTTTCACACAATAAGTCTCCTTGCAGTATCAACACTAATTCGGCTGACTTTTATATTTGATCCAATTGGTAGATAGTCTGTACTTACACCATAACGGTGCACAGCTGATAGAAAGGGACTTTTTTGTAGTTTTTAAAGATATTACTGATTTTCTGAACTACCTTTCCAACTCCTCATGCAGTTGACTGTTACAGGTCTATACAAGTTCATGGTACAATGCATAAGCTTCACATCGAGAGACTGAAACTGTATTTTCCTTTAACGTTCTGTTTTAATTTCACAATAAAGTTTATAGTCATATTATGTACGATATTATTATGTGTTATTAACTAGACCACTGGTCTAAACCGCACCTCCTAGTGGTTAAAGCACGTTATTGAATTTAGTTGTAGAATAAGTTATATTTGATGAAAACATTTAAATATTAAGAGTAGCCTACATACAAAATAGGGGTCAATGATAGAAATATAGAATGGAAAATATCAAGAAGATACTGTAGTGATCTCTACAATAAAACAGTTTAGTGCGGGACGTCCAAAGATATTAACAGGAGGATGTGCAAAACAGACAAACTGATAAGGCTGAATTTTACTCAGGTGTAACTAAAGTCTGATTTAAGGGTTGTTTATATTTCACATCATTAATCAGAATCTTCAAAGTAACAAAAATAAATGTAGTAGAGTAAAAATACCAGGTTAACCTCTGAATTGTAGTGGAGTAGAACAAAGTAGTACATGCTGCTGTAACAAAAACATTTCCCAACTTGGGATCAATAAAGTATCTTAACTTAAGATAATCGATGGCTACTGCCATATTTGCTAAATGTGCATCTGAATTACAAGGATAAACTGATGTTTTTAGTGGATGAGTAATGGAGATATCACTGTGTAATCTTTTGACAGTGTGGGGAATACTTCCGGTTTTATTATGAAAACTTCGAGACCGGAAATACTGTTTTCACCCACGCTAACTTTACATGGAAGTTGACCCATATACAGTACACGTTCTCCTGGCGAGACCTCAAATCATCTTCGTATATCTATCAAACTGTAGATCCTACACATCCACTGGACGTAGATTATAAAAGTACAATATACACTTCTCGCTAGAAATCTAATAAAAAAGCATTTTAATGGCCAAACTATTCCACAATTTAGGATTTTCCAGAGAGGGTTATTTGTGAATAAACGACCCTCCGGAGCCTTTGCAATCGACAGGAGCATGTTGGTTCTTACACGACCACTAGAGGTGCTACACTTTAAAACGTGCCTCTGGGTCGTATTTAGCTGCTGAACAATCGACCTATATGGTCGTTTTTTGTAGGAGGACAGGCTGTGTGTGAAATATGTGGAGCTTGAAACATGTAGGTATTTTTAATTTATAAAAGAAAATGGTTTCCTGAAAGAGTCATTTGGAGTAGCCATGTTACAGTGGGTGGAAACAATGTTTAGGGATAGACATTAATTGGGTTTAGATGACATTTAACATATAAGACAGATAGTAAGATTAGGAAAATAGAGTGTAAAGGATTGGATATATTTTGCCTCAGTGTGTTAGAATTAGCTATAGGTAATGTGCCCCGAGATCTCTCTCTGCCTGTCAGACTGCTACGACCCCACCTTCAGACAAATGACCTCACCACAGGAGACTCCTCCTCCTCCTCCTCCTCCTCCTCCGAACAGACAGAGAACCCGAGCTGAACCAACAACGACCTGAGGCTTCCAGAACCAGCTCCACCTGAGGCATCCAGAACCAGCTCCACCTGAGGCATCCAGAACCAAACCAGCATGCTGACAAAGAGGCAAACTCATCGGTCCCTCAATCAGGAGATGAAGTTCCAAACTGAGCCACGAGATTTGGCACAAGAGCAGAGTGTGGGACATGAGCGGAATACGCCCCCCATGCAACAGCGTAGAGACTTAAAAGGAGGAGATGAAATGCAAAGCAGTAGGGCCACTGGAAAGAGTTACAGCGGGAGGATCCAAGAGCGGATGGACTGAGAAGACAGGACGGAGGAGAGGACAGAACCAGAGGAGTTGGCATGGGCCAGCAGAACCTGAGGGGGTCGTGGCTTGACAACCAGAGGGGGAGAGAAGGAACACAGGAGTGAGTGAGTTTACACATAAACTCACTTATTAGAAAATAATCCTAAAAACACACTGAGGGTAGAACATATTATTCAATCTTTTCATCATATAAAAAAATTATTCTCATAGAGATTCTTATTCATGTGAGAATTTGGGGAAGATTTAATTTGTTACAATATAGATAGCAGACAAATCTTTATTTGAATGGAAAATGTTAAAGGTAGAGCTAGTACCAAGCCAAAGAAGGTATTCCAATCTAGAGTATTGATTTCTCCATTGTAGCATGGATATTACCACAGGAGAACTGTTAAGGTGGAAACAACATTTGTTTGTCGTTCAAGATGTAGAGTTTTAAAAAGACACTGGGCAAAGAGCGATTGAAGATTTTAATTTTGAAAAACTAGTATAATTGGGAGTAATACATGCGGGGCCTTGGATCACTCATTTTAATGGTGCATATTTTTGACAACAAATATCATTCAGGGAGAAGGGGTCGCTCAACCCACCCTGCAGATGTTTTAAATCGTACTTGCCGCTTCAGGGGGAGTGCACGGCACCAGAGTATGAGTTTTAAAAGGCAAGTGCCACCAGCTCCTAATGGTCATCCAATTAATCAGTGATGACCTGACATTTAGAGACGTTATTTAAAGGAGAAACATATCTGCCATGAGTCAACATTCCTGAATTGAAAGTCCTTGTTAAAGGAGGAAGTAATTATCACATGCTCAGGCACCCAAGGTTCCACACACTGTTAAAGGGGTTAGCATAGTTCTTCAAGTAGACCAGAATTGAAGATAAATGAGTATAATGAGTTGGTGATATTCCACAGGTTTTCACACCATTTTAGGGACGTTATCACATCATTAGAACAGACCACCCAAAGCTACTGAAGTGGGAACTTTCTAGTGATGAAATGACTGTCTAGAATGCCGTACCCCAGATGTTTGGTGGTATCATGGAACTAAAACCTTGTACTCAGTCTTGTCACAGGATTAGACTGGGACCTGTGCACTAGCACAGCCAGTGATGTTTTTTATGTAGTTAATCAACATGGCGAAACCCCCCAAAGCCAGTAGGGCTAAGAGACCAGTCACAGGGGGAGTTTAGGCTCCACAGTGTACAAGGATAATATAGGGGGGCCCAGGAGAGGCCTAGATGTTGCATTCCATGTACTAACGTACCGATTGATCACAACGGCCTCTTCTAGAGAACATATTACTGTCATACCTTAAATGGTATGAAAGGAGGGAGGGTACATTTCTCATGAGGAGACAGTTACAAAGCTAGTAGAACAGGACGACCCACTCCCATATACAGATGTTGATGAAAATTATGAGATTGTTCAATGAATGTCCAGCTGATGTGATACTTTAAATGATGAAATCATGTGAAGAAGTGAGCAAACTAAAATGCTAAAATGGAGTGAATCCATTTCAATTTACTTTACACTATTCCTATTATATAGTTTGTTATTCATTATTATTTTACACTATTCTAATATGGTTGATCTCATGTTTTATAAATCATTGCTATTTTAAAATGGTTTGTTTCTTTTCACTTTGTCAAAGTATTTTTTGTATTTTTTGTAAAGTTGAGGCTATTGAACCATTCCATTTTGATTGTATGTTTTTTATATGAGTTATGTACTATGCAAAGTTCAGATGAAGAACTCATTGATTTCAGTATTATACACACCTTTTAGGTGTGGAAGGAGGGACTGTTAGAAATTAAAATCAATGTTTTATGGCATAATGTACCTTAAACATACAGTCAGTTTAAATGCTATTTTATTCTGGAAAAAAACGGAAGTTCTCAATACCAAGCTTTTATTCTGAACATCCTTCATGACGACATCCGGGACTACCGCCCATTAGTATCATTAAAGTGGCTATTGACGCCATTAACATGTATTACATATACAGTTATGAAAGAGATAAGGAGGAGAAAAGGCATGTGGAAGTAAGCAATGAATGTAAAATGTCGAAATCCTCTGTTTAACGCGATATCGGACACAGGAGAACGAGGGGGGAAGACCCCTACGTCACTACAGCTTCCAGAGAGGAGGAGCGAACAGCCAAAGCGGGAAGGACGAATGAGGTCTTGTAAGGTCTCTTCTGCACGGCCATCACAGGGAGAGGAAGCTGCAGACTTTCTCTCCTGTCGGACAATATCCTGTTTGTAACATTACCACGCTTTTTATTAATTAAAGTACCAATTTGAAACAATCTGAGAGACTCCATTTAGTCTCCTTTTTAAGCTTCTCTCCTGGACGCTAGAATAACCACACATAGATAACAATACTCACGACATCTGCCTGGGCTTCTCAAAACAGTTATACTTTATCTGTTTTCACAAGCCCAGAGAGAGTCAACCCATATTCTGGAGAGAGAGGTTCTCTCTCTCCTAGAAAGAAGGGTTTTATCTATAATGCCCGCTGAGCAGAGTCAGATTACGCAGACAAATGTCCTCGTAAAGCACCGCTCAACATGGGGCTCATAATAAAACTAAACCCCACGCGCCACGGCGTGCGGAGAGTATTGGTTATTATGTAATGCGTAGTGGCACTACACCCGACTTTTCTAGTGCGGGACGCGCCTACGGATGCTGTCCTTTCACGGAAGGTGGTCACCACGGACGCATGTCAGACAGGCCGATAGGGTATTTACGAAGGTCGCCCGGTGAGAGGTCTCTAGAGCAGAGACCTCCAGCGGGCGCACGTAAATTACCCGGAGCTTTTAGCGGTGTTCCCCACCCTAAAACGCTTCCTGCCTTCTCTCAGAGGACACCATGTCCTCGTGAGGACAGGCAACACGATATCGTGTATGAACCGCCAAGAGAGGTTGCGTGGTCCCCAGTCACACACACTGGCACACCAACTGATCCCTTGGAGCGGCAGACGTCTCCTCTCTCTGAGAGCGACACAGGTACCGGGAGTGATGCACCTCGGGACAGAACTACTGTCCAGAGGTGCATCACTCTATGCAGACTGGACTCCTCATCCAAGGATCGTGAGTCCGCTGTGGGTGCGTTACGGCGGAGCCGCGTTAAATCTGTTCGCATAAAGAAAAAATGCTCAATGACAGCTGTTCTCTTTAATGCACGATTTAAACACACTGTTAGGCGGGGACGCACTCGTACACGATTGACCTCCGGGTCCTCTGTACACGTTCCCACCCCTGGCTCTGTTACCCCCAACTCTGGCCAGAGTGAAGGAGCAATGCCACACACTTACTCTGATGTTTCCGCCCTAGCCCGCAACGTACGGGCTGGCGGAGATATATCAGCTGTTGTGCGGGCAGCCCCCACCACGCAGGGACAGATTGTCTCAGGCGGGGGGGGCGATTCTTTACCCACGCCCAGAGCGCAGAGCACTATGGGCCTGACCCGTGAGTGGTACAATCTGAATACAGTGGGACTCCCTCAGAAGGTGATAAACACTATTCAGAGTGCGAGAGCTTCCTCCACCAGGTCTCTTTACGACTGTAAGTGGAGGGTGTTTGAGGAGTGGTGCCTTCAAGAAGGACACATCTCTTTTCAATGTCCTGTCGGGGTGATTTTATCATTCCTACAGGACTTGATCGATAAACACAGAGCTTTCTCCACGATCAAGGTGTACCTGGCTGCTATTGCTGCTTGCCATGTGGGCTTTGAGGGTAAGACGGCTAGCCAACATCCTTTGGTTTGCCGTTTTATGAAGGGAGCTCGCAGGCTCCTCCCTGTCTCCAGGTCGCTGCTGCCCTTATGGGACCTGGCAGTGGTTTTAAATGGGCTCAAAATGACCCCATTTGAACCCCTGGAAGGAGCTGACATGAAACATCTGTCACTCAAGACAGTGCTGTTACTGGCCCTGGCATCCGCCAAGCGGGTCAGCGATATTCATGCACTGTCTGTACATCCCTCATGCACTCAGTTCGCCCCAGGGCAAACGAGAATGTTGTTGAAACCCAACCCTGCCTTTACACCAAAGGTGGTTGGTTCGTGTACCCCAATTGACATTGAGGCATTTCCTCCGCCGCTGGTTTCCTCCGGGGAGCAGCAGCAGGATCTGTTGTGTCCAGTCCGGGCTTTACACACATATATGGACAGATCAAAAGAGCTTCGTCTTAATGACCAACTGTTCGTGTCCTGGGCTAACCCTCACAAGGGTAAGTCTGTTACCAAGCAATGGCTCTCCCACTGGATTGTGGAGGCAATTGCTTTGGCCTATACGAGTCAGAATTTCGGGTCTGCGGGCTCACTCGACTCCTGGGCTTTGTTCAAGGGTGTTTCTATCCAAGACATCTGTGCAGCGGCGAGCTGGTCCTCGCCGATCACTTTTGTCCGCTTTTACAGGCTAGACGTCTCCGCTCCAAGCGTGGCCCGAGCAGTGCTGGGCACCTTGTGGAGTCGGAACTCTACCTGTTAAATTCTGGTTGATCGGTGATTTTCGAGATAAGCTCGTCTGGCAATACGGGAGCTACAATATCCCATAGTGAGACATCGAACGGAGTGTTATGAATGAGAACTATAGGTTACTTACGTAACCCCAGTCCTCAGAGTAACATGAAATGAGATGTCTCACCAGACGGCCCTCCTTGCTATGGTGAAGCGAGAAGAGGTGCTTATTTTGAATGACGCATGCGTTGTGGCACAAGTTACTTATAGGGGAGATTTCCCCTGACGCTGACGTCAAGATCACCAGCCAATCAGGATTGGCGTAATGAGATTGATGCTTCTGTTTGCTCCGCGATGAGGCGCATCCCATAGTGAGACATCTCACTTCATGTTACTCTTAGCTCAGGGGTTACGTAAGTAACCTATAGTTTTTTTAAATATTTTTTTCTTATTCAAAAAGTCTGAAGAAAGGTCTTTGCAAATGCATCCTTTAACCCTTGAGCCTCTTAGTGGGCGGACCGGTGAACAAAAATAAAACATTTTCATCGTCAACTTCTTAGTCCTATTTTCCCTTTCATTGAAGTGCATGTAACTGTGTTTTTTCCCCATGTCTGCAAACACTATAGGACAAGTGCCCTGAAAGTTTAAAGGGGTATTGTTGCAAGTTAAATGTTAATCGGGGGAATTAAGTGGTGTGAAATTAATAATAATGAAATGGCAACATAATAGACAGGTCAAATGTGTTGTTTTTGTCCTTGCATTTCACAACTGTCAATATCTATTAACATTAGATGAACACTGTTAAATTAAAACATAATTGTTCCCTGTTTTTCCAAATACCTATTTAAACCTCATTATTATTCTCTGTTGGTTTCTCACATTGCCACAGTGTTTTCAGATTGTCAAAACATACATCAGCTGCTGAAAGATTTGGTAACCTTTGCTTGGTTAAAGTTAAATGACTCGAAATGAAATCCCAAAAGTAGTAGAAATAGAATATTTGTTTACACATCGTCATTAACCCGAAAACAAGGAAAGGTCATTGCCAGAAACTTTTTTCTTTTTTTTTGCACCATGAACAGGTCAGTCCAAACTCAAAGTCAGTTTTATAATTGCTTACCTCTGTAACATAATGAGGTTGTTTATGTTCCACAGTGAAAGTAGATATGTGCATTTACTGGGAAACTGAACATGGCAATTTGGCCTGCTTTCAAGACTGTCTTCCATTTACATATATTTAGGCTTTGAATGTTGTACATCTGTTTTTCAGGGTTTTGGAGAACGTTTACAGAGCTGTCGCCAATCCATGGCGTTGTTGTTTTATCCCCACTTCAGAGCAGGGATTTAGGGGTCCTTTAGGAGCTGAGATTGACAGCCATGTTAAATTACAGAGCACTTCCAGAAGAGGCTCCTTCCCTCGTGGTTTGACTGGCTGTAATTTTCCCTGAATCTGGTGCAAGCGTTCCCCTGTTCCCGAGCCCTCATTTAACATCCCTAAAACACCCTTGTGCACCCTTTGCTTTACAAAAAACAAACGTTGCCTCTGCCAAGTTAATTAATAGAGCCCAAGCTGCTCTGGCCTCATAATGACATGCAATGCCAAGGAGGAAATATCATAGTGTGTATTGTGACAATAATGCTCTGCTGTCACTGGGAAGGCCCTTATTGGCCCTCTCACCTGCTTTGTTAATTTTGTTTACAGTGCCATTGCTTTGCATAAAAATGCTGTGATTAATCTCAGTATTATGTCTTTTGGGGCTTTTCATGCCCCCCATAACTGAAATGGAGTTAGCCTTCCCAATAAGTGGATAGTTTGTACTCGACTCATACTATTATGATCCATTTGGTTGTTCATTTGGACCTCTTACTGTCAATTTTGTGTATTTTATTTTGTTTATTGTCAGAGAATATTTTAATCCGATCTCTTTGTGTCTAGAGATTCTCAGCTTTTCTGAGAATCTGTTATTACAAAGATATGCTATTCGTTAAGTCGCCTATGCTCCTGCCTGTAACTTGAGGAGGACACAGGTCAAGAGGTCCTCTGCCTTCCTGTGGAGGAGAAGGTTGGCCCATTTGAGTTTGTAACACAATCGGGTCTTTGTTCCAATGTCTGGTAATGATTAAGGTAAGGCGGGCCTTTTAGGTCCCGCCCTTTTAGATATACAGATCCATGTTTTGACTCTTTGTCCTCAGAGATTGCTAGGTGGCCCACATGAAAGTATGATATACTCTGTGATCTCTCCGGCCGTAATTATACTCTCAATAAATAACAGTGTTTGACTAAAGCCTCTCCAGGTCCATCACATTTATGTCTTATTTTGTTTATGATGATCTAATGATCTACTCTGAAATATATAAGTTTTGTACGGAATAGTTCATTAACATCAGGCAAACTATTTGTAAGCCTCAATTTTAACAAATGACAATTTGACATTTTAAATGGGGAATTTATTTACAAAAGAAGGTGTGTTTTCCAACCAAACAATTCATACAAAATATATTTGCTTGACTCTTTAGATTGATGAACAAATGAACTGACAAATAAATCCCTTTTCCTAGTGTAGGTCATAAGTGAGTCCTCATTATGTTAGCAACACTACCGCAAAGGTCAGGGTTTTTTAGAAACTGAGCCTTAGAGTGGTAAAAGTCACCATCTTTTAGTTTACTTGAATAGTCTTTCTTACATAATATAGTAGCCAGAGTTTGAAAAGCATAAAACAGACATGTATGGACACTGTTGTATAATGAACAATACAGAAGGATACAGATAGCATAAGTTAAATATCAAACATAACTTTGAAATAACCATTGCATTACAAATAACATGCCTAATCCTACACTTACAAGAAAGGTCCAAACCTTTTTTTCTCCCCTTCTTTCAAATGTAATCCCTCTTCCTCCTCATCAAAGGGCCGGGGTAATTGAAAGGATAGATAACAACATGTTTTCATTGAGTGCAAAGCTTTATCTAATCCAGTTTTGAGGGAAGATAATTAAAGGTCAAATGACTGACCAAGGTAGTTCCTCCATTTGCGCTGTTGCCCCGTCTGATAAAACACCATGTCACCCACTCATTTAATTGACTTTGCTTTACATGTGGTATCTTAGAGTAGGAGAGAGATATATGATTGTGGGCGGCAAGGTCATAAATCATTAAGCCTGCCTGTAAACACTATCACTTAAAAAAACGGGATAGTAGAGATCTAGCAGACGCTGTTAACACATTTCCTTTGACCCAAGAAATGGACCGCGTCAGACTCTTTCAGCAGAGATTGCTGCACCTTTGCATTCGGTATCTATTTTTTTATATCTAGCCTAAATTACCTGCTGATACGAGGAGGCAGGTCAAATTGAGAAACATTGCCCTGAGTATGGTAACTGTGGTCAGTTAATGGCTCTGAAATATGTAGGCATTTTTCTTCCCATCGGGGGGCATGCATGCCATTGATTCCTTTGGGGCTCCATCAATCATGGCGATAACTTCCCCGTCACATAAGTTACTGAGAGCCATCGCTCAGGGCCCCGAGGCAGAGGGAGGACAGGACAGGAAGGGACATAAATCTATGGCCTCTTTATCTTTCAAGTTTGTTTTATTCTCGTATGTGTGTTTGTTCAACTAGTCAGTGCATGATGTCATTAAAAGGAATTATTCAGCTGACGTAAACACTTCCCATCTAATTGTGTAAATTGAACTGTCTCCTTTTAATAACCTCTTACCTAATCAGTTTTATAGTATTATAAACTATGGCTTATGTGAAAGTACATTTATGTGTCCTTTAGTCTTCCTTTTGAAAGGAAGAAACACTGCGTATGAAGCATTCTAGCAGAAAATTAGTGATATGCCTTTATCATTTGCTCAATGCTTCACTAATCAATGTTTTTGCATTACATTTTATACCCATGCTGAGTGTTTTGTATATTGAAGAACGACCAGTTAGGTTAACATTGCTTCAGTCGGAATATAAAATTGATGAAATAGGCTAGGCTAATTTGGACCCTCAATAACAATAAAAAGTAAATAACCAATACATGAAATGGCCATGTTCAATGTGGAAGGTGTGGTGCCTACTGCATTGTTTAGTCCTTGTAAAGAAGACAATATTTTCATGATCTGGTTGTTTCATTTTTATTTCCCATGTTAATCATAGGTTGATCATTTAAGATAAGATAAGATGGACCTTTATTTATCTACGTAGGGAAATTCATGTGTCTTAGCAACAACATCAATAAGGGTAAACACAGGGAAGGACATGTATTATTTCCAACAAGTCCTCCAACTCATACGACCAAATAGGTTGATTGTTCAAGCCCTTATTACGGCCAAATAGGTCGATTGTTGAAGCGCTTATTATGACCTACAGTATAATCAAGTTTTAAAGTTTTCGACCTCTAGTGCTCCCGTTGAATGCAAACGCTACGGAGGGTCGTATATTCACAAATAACCCTCTCTGGAAAATCCTAAATTGTAGGATAGTTTGGCCATTAAAATGCTTTATGATTCAATTTCTAGCGAGAAGTGTATATTGTACTTTCAGAATCCACGTCCAGTGGATGTGTAGGATCTAGTTTGATAGATATTACGAAGATGATTTGAGGTCTTGCCAGGAGAATGTGTATATGAGGCAGCGTCCATGTAAAGTTAGTGTCAACCCTCACGGGGTGAAAACAGTATTTCCGGTCTCAAAGTTTTTCATAATAAAACCGTATTTCCCTCCAGTACTCATCCACTAAAAACATCAGTTATCCTTGTTAATTACACAACATTAATTGGTTTGAATTATGTACAATACTTTTGTGTTTTTCCCATAGGTTTTTCCCTTTCGATTCTGAGAGACACAGTTTGATAGGCTAAAACATCGAAGTACCCATAATCCCCAGCTATCGTTGGATGTTTTAGCCGCAGTGCCGGTTGGGATATGGTGTTTATGTGATATGAAATCCGAAAACATTTAAAAAAAAAAAAATAATACTTTATTCCGAGTGTACTTTCTTTTCTCTTTGGAAGTCATCACATAACGGCATTGTAATACACAGTTCGGCTGCATTAAATATTACACATCTGCCGTAGTTCTTTATTTATAGAGCCCTGATTATAAGACAAACTGGAAGAAATGCCGCCGAAACTGAATACGTGACGTGGATCATAAATATATCAGCAATTAAACAACATCTTCAATTTCTCTTCACACAATACGTCTCCTTGCAGTATCAATACTAATTCGGCTGACTTTTATATTTGATCCAATTGGTAGATAGGCTATATTTACACTATAACAGTGCACAGCTGATAGAAAGGGACTTGTAGTTTTGAAAGATATTACTGATTGTCTTTGAATATAAGAATGTAAATACTCAGTTGAGAGAATAGTCAGGGGTTTTGGGTGATGGGAGACACATCTATGTATTCAGAATTGCAATAGCTTACCATGAAATGACAGATATACCTTTCTGTCTGTGATGTTTTACAAATCAGATATTAATGTGTATACACATTAATATCTGATATATTACATTATATATATCATATATAATATATATATATATATATATATACATTATCAGCTATAATATTTCTATAGAACTACAATATGTGAAATATTGTACATACATAAGTGTCTACCTTTCCAACTCCTCACCAGTTGACGTTTACAGTTGTATACAGGTTCATGGTACAATGCAGAGGTGGGAGTAAGTCCTACATGTGCAAGTCATGAGCAAGTCTCAAGTCTTGACCTACAAGTATCAAGCAAGTCCCAAGTCACTGTGGTGAGAGCAGTGGCGGCGCCAGGGTATGGCTGGGGTAGGCTACAGCCATACCAAGAAATGGCTTAGCCCTACCTTAGCCTGACCATGAAAAATTATGTTAAAGTAAGCATGTTGAGAACACGGATTGCGAAAATCTACCGGTCGTGTCCACAACACACAAACTAATCCTGTGTGCACGTTACTGACGCAATATGGTTGAGACCATTCGGGCTTATGCTAGAGGGGTGCAAGGAATAGTCTAAGTAGTGGGGGAGTTTTATACACTAAAAGGTGTGAAAATTCTCTGGCGTTATAATATCAGCGCGGCCGCGGTCAGATCAAAATGCCTCCGAATGCAATTTGAATATACCTACAGCCAATCAGAGCAACGAAACGTTGGGTCTGCTGCGTCATGCATTACTGATACGTCGATACGTCACGTTCACAGTGAAAAGTCCCCAAACTCGCGCCGAGTAAATTGCAGACAAACAGCAGAACTTCGAGGATTAATTGTATATTTCGGATCGATAGATTTGTTCTTAAACGCCCTCGCATTGAGGTACAAGTCGAACAGGTGCCAGAGTCACACGACCCACCTGAAGAGTGAATAGTGAGTTTTGAATATATTTTGTAATAGTCATTTGAAAAAGTGTTTTGTATGACAATAGAGACACAGGCCACCTGTTGTGTGCTGTGTCAATTTCTCTCTGTTTACCTGTGTCTGTGTCTCTCTCTCTCTCCCTCACTCTCTCTCTCTCTCTCTGTGTCAATTCTGTATGCCAACTTTTCTTGATTCTGCCGATGCGTAGCATGTTGTAACAACGTGGAATTAGCAGAATAGGCTATTGTATGGTTTAACTCTCACCTGTTGCTCTCGATGTAATTTAGCTGATAAAAGGAGACTAATAAAAGCCTCACGCTTGGCGTTTCACTGTCACGGGGGGCGATATAGCGTGTATGTAATTACATTACAAATACTGACTTAAAGAGCCTGTGACACGGTTTTCCCCCATCGTCCAAACCCATCAATTTGAGTAAATATTGTCCCCTTGAAAACCGTTACTGAACTGATTTTGGATATTTGTACTTTGATAACCATTAATCTGCCCTTCAATGTTGACAATTTTCTGGATCTTCTCGCGGATTCTTCAAGTCCCGCCAAATGATGGGTGACGTCATTACGGGCACAGCGCTCCAGCTGCACCGTTCAGGATCCCAGCTTCTGCATGTAAACGCACGATGGTGCACACAGCAGCAAGCTCAGACAGCGATGACAGTTTCATTTTGAACGTGTCTGAGAGCTCATATGAGGCTGAAGGATTGGTTTATGTTGTATCTGTTAGAAGTTTAGGAATGAGGTGCGTCAATATGGGCGATCATATGGTCATGTAGCCAGTGGTGGAATGGGACTAAAAATCATCCCGGGACTCTCGACCGGCCCACTTCGGTACCGCTAGTAAATTGTCAACGGGGGGAGTGGGGGATGTCAGGGGCGGCGGGTGCTGTAGATAGTAAATGTAAATATGTAAATATTTGTGTCACTGCATCCTGGTAAAATACAAATATAATGTATAATGTCTGTGTCTTTGACCTTAGCGCTGCTAGCCACCTGTGCCCTGTACTACGAAGCCAATTCAGCATACCCTGGATATGTTTGAGTAACAAACAAACTAACAACAACAAACTAACAAACGAGATCTTGCCAAGCGGTCCTACGACGCTGGTTATCAACTCGGTAAATCAAGCCAGGGTTTCTCTCTCCAGCTGAGAGCGCGTTCACGTCTAAGACACGAGTGGATCTGACTTTAATTACATTTGTCTCGAGTGTTTCGTCAACATAATGTGTTGCTTAAAATAATACTTCTGCATACAGTATGTGACACTGTGAGTGTTGCACGGCCAGATGAGGCTGGAGAAGCTGACTCAAGATAAGGAAGATAAGGAAATATATGATATATTATGATATTATATGATCGATGATCTGATTGATGATGTAATATGAATGATAAGTGCGACACGTCGGCATCTTCTCTGCATACGGCAGTTTAAACTATATTTCCTTTATCCTGTAATATGACTTGAGAGATTTAAACTCCGCACACTGAGTTGATCTCTTTTCTATAGACGCCGGAGGCGGGCAGCGTCAGGTAAAATAAGTTATTTAGCCTTCTCAAACCTGAGCCTCACGCGCCGCCTATGGGGGATGTGCTAGTTACTTATCCGACCGGCCCACTTCGGTACCGGCCCATCGGGATTCGTCCCGATGGCCAGTCCGCCACTGCACCCAGCCCACGTAAACTGTCAACGGGGGGAGCCTCGCTGCGGGGAAACGGTGGACCTAGTGTCCCGATCGGAGTGGGAATAATAATAATGATCCGTGCATTTTATCCATTAATTTCCCCAACATTGTGGTAAAAAAACCACACGTTTAATCCATCTTGTTGGTGTACTACAACTACAAAAAGCAATGGTTTGTTTTCTCATCAGGAAATGCAGACCCGCTCAAACAAACGATTTTTAATCATCATCCTCACGATCATTTAATGTATCATATGTTCGCCGAATTGACATAAAAGCACTAATAAATGTAGTTTCATCCACTTGAGTTTACAACTACAAAAATAATCGATTTGTTTTTATATCACATCCGACGGGAGGAAATTCAGCAGCTCTCACTGCCGATTTTTAATCCTAATGTAATCATCATCTTCACCACAATCATTTATGTTTATGTTCGCCGAATTGACATGAAAGCACTGACAAATATGAATATACTGTAGTCAACTTCATTAAAACGTTATTAACGTGCCTAATCTCAGTAATTCACCATTTCTACGCATGACAACACACTTTGTCCGTGTTTGGCTCTCGAAGCGTTCCCGCATTGACGTCACTTCCGGCTTCCCCCAAAACTTCAAAATGAGTCGAAGGAATTTCCCCGCGATGTTCGAAATTATTGATATTTAACGGAACGGTATCGCTTTTTCTTTTTTAAACTGACGGTTCGAGATTACTAGTAGCCCAATATTTCATTGCACAACAGTTGTTGGGATGCTGTCACAGGCTCTTTAAGCCCCACCGCTGTATGGGTTAGCCCTACCATAGATTACCCAACAAAAATACTCTGGCGCCGCCACTGGGTGAGAGTCAAGCAAGTCAAGTCAAGTCATTGCTCAGGTCAAGCAAGTGAAGTCATAAGTCATACAAAATGCTGATGAATAAGACCAGTTTCCACATTTAAATCAGTTAAAAGATAGTGGTCATGAAAATGGATTCAACCCACACTATGATCTTCATTACATACAGTTAATCATTTGAAATCTAATGACAATCATATTAGATTCATATTAACCCTAGAACTGCAGACAATAGAGCTAGGACTCAATCAAAAAGTCTGTTCAAAAAGGCAGAATTCCAGGTAAGAAAATTATACATGGCATTTGCCATTACACATATTTAACTTAAATGTATGTTAACACTAGAACCGCCAACAGTGTCAGCACCTACATAGATATCATTTTCAAATCATTTAATTTGTTCCTCTTCATAATTTCCTTATAAACTAAGTAGGACTATTTAAAACTCACTTAATTAGGTTCATTTTGAAATTGCTTCAGTTTATCATCATAACAGATCAAAAAGTTCAGATTCATTTTACAATAAATCAAAGAATGATGCACTTCTCCAAACAAAAACAACAGCCATGTTAACTGACACTCCTGCCTACTAGTGGGTTGCCAGGTTTGCACGCATGGCGCTATAATCACCCAATCACATTTCGAAAAAACTAAACGTAATATCTCAATACAAAAACAAACGCAAATATTTAATTAAAAAAAGTCAAGTCCTTTCAAGTCATCTGTCTCAAGCTTAAGTCAAGTCTCAAGTCATGAATACCAAGTCCAAGTCAAGTCAAGTATTTTATCAATGTTAGTCAAGCAAGTCTCAAGTCCAAAAGTATGCGACTCGAGTCGGACTCGAGTCAAGTCATGTGACTCGAGTCAAGTCATGTGACTCGAGTCCCCACCTCTGGTACAAATTGTATTGTGTAATTGTGGTGTTATTTGTAACATCTTCAGAAACTACCTTTCCAACTCCTCACCAGTTGACTTTTACAGGTGTATAGTATACAAGTTCATGGCACAATGCATAAGCTTCAAATCGAGAGACTGAAACTGTATTTTTCTTTACCGTTCTGTTTTAATTTCACAATAAAGTTAGTCATATTATGTTTGATATTTTATGTTGTATTGACTAGACCACTGGTTTTTTAACCCGCACCGCCTAGTGGTTAAAGCACGTTATTGAATGTTGTTGTTGAATGTTGTTGTTGAATATGTTATATTTGATGAAAACATTTAAATATTAAGAGTAGCCTACATACAAAATAGGGAAAAAGTAGAAGTTCAATGATATAAATATAGAATATAAAATATCAAGAAGATACTGTAGTGATCTCTACAATAAAACAGCTAGTGGAGGACGTCCACAGATATTAACAGGAGGATGTGCAAAACAGACAAACAGGCTTTATTTAAACATTAAAGAATACTTTAAGTTAAGGTCTTCTTTTGAATACGAAAAAAACGTTGGGGGTATCAACCTATGGTATCAACAGATAAATATTAAGTCTGACAAAGTACTTAACGTCTAATATATTGCATAGTTGATTTTGGCACTTGACAACCGTAAGCGACCCGTTATCGATCAGGAAACGACAGCGAAGCATCTGGGTGTCTTTTCTGGCATTTATTCTGAGAACAAAAACAATATTCTCTTTACATCCGCGTTGCACATCCTCAGCAGTGCCCACTTCAATGTGAGGGGAAAGCGGAAATGACATACAGGAAGTAGAAAACGATGTGCAACAGGAAAGTGTTCCCACTAGAAACAATACTCAAAAAATATTAAAAGGAAACAATCTCATTGAAATAAAATTCACCACCTATTGTAAATCGTAATTTATAACTAACAATTATGTATACACATTTGTAACTCCGTTACACACAGCCCAGGTCAATTGTGTTTATTTGTAAGTGCCATGGTGTTTATGTTTCCCATAGACCAATGCAATTATCTTTTGACAGTAACAAGAATGTATTCTAAAGTAAATTTAGTATATTTCTTGTGATTGACAACCTGCTGACTTTGCTAACACAGTATTAATTGTGCTGGAGTGTAAAATGCCTACCATCATGTTACTGCACACAGATTAAAACACACATATTGATTTGCAAGTTGACCCAGGCCTTACCCACAAGCCTGTGCAAATGTCACTCACACTCGCTGCGCATTTGAGCATGACTGCCCGAAAGGCAGTGGGGTAAAATATTTATTGAAAAACGATTTTGATGGGTATACAAACGGGTCTGTTCTTCCTCTCCTTACAGCCGGCTGTGAGTAAACAAGCGCCCATTGTCTGATTGCTTTGCAAAAAGCTTTCCCTTGGGACTGGCATCAAATATTCATAAGGCTTGTTTTGAAATGCATGTAAAGGCATGGCAGTGAGTGAGTTGCAGAGAGGTTGCACTGCATGCCTTTCTGCTTGTTGTTTTATTGTTGGGAGCAACAGCAGCGTGTTTAACCTCACTGCATGTTGTGTTAAAATAATTACATATGTTACAACCCGGCTCCCGGGCTGTAACATAAAGCAGGGAGGCGAGACGAGAGGTACGAATATAACAGTTTATTCTTAAACACAAACAACCGAATGGACACCAGCAATAGGTCCCCAAAACTGGCACAGAGAGAGTGCCCAGAGGAGTGAAAGAGAGGTATCCGGCTGGGCTCCTCCTATATTCTTTCCCCAGGTGTAGCTCATCAGGCAGGTATCCTCCTCGACAGGTGCACCTCATCAGCACCGGAACCTGTAAACACCCACAAACAGACGGCACCCCACGTGGTGGTCACACACAGGTGTTTTCAGTTCAGACTGGTTAAACCCAACACACTCTCACTCCCTAAGCGTCCAATAGCGACGTTTGGTCAGTGTCCGTGGCGTCCAATTGTGACGCTCCTAGGCTCCTTCAGCGTCATAAAGGGACGCAAATAGCTTTCAACTGATTGCAATGTATTCCCATCTGCGTCGGGATTTGACGCTCATGGAAGCACGGCATTCGTTTATGTCGGCTGCCCTTAAAGGTAATGTGAGCGTCCATTCCCAGGAGTAAAGGATGGCAGAAGACACTACACTACCCAGAATCCCCAGCTATCGTTTGGACTACACCATGTGCTCTTGACAAACCCCGTGATAGTCCTCAAGCTCTGTGATTGGAGAGTGTGCTCCGAGGGTTAAGCCGATTCTCGAACAGCACTTGAAATGGGATGGAACCACGGCAGACTGTCCAAAACTGGATTTGAACGGGTCCACCGCGTCCCCCCTCCCCCACCCCGTCCCCAGAACTACACATGCTGGCTATTCTGTTTCGCAAAATGTTCTCTATGGCACGTCTCTACTGGGAGTTGTAGTTTTAAAAGACGTTTTCGTATTTCCCATAATAAGAAGTTGCCAGTATTAAACTGTGTACATCCCTGGAGGTTTAGGGGAAAGGAAACACTCACATTTAAAACATATAATTAATAAATGGGTGAAAATTGCTTGTGCCCAATATGGGCAGTATTAATATATATACCCACATGCCAGCTAAGGTCAGAAGAGCTTTATTTAACAGCTGGTCTTATGTGTGTGACCCCTGTGATAACATTACATTACATTAATTAATAAGCCTGAAACATGCACTTGTCAAGGTTCAGAGGCACATTTTGCAAATATGGCAGTAGCCATCGATCAGCTTAAGATAAGATATACTTTATTGATCCTAAGTTGGAACATTTGCGTTACATCAGCATGTGTAACAGTTAAATATGCAGTTGTGTTTATTTGAAAATCATTTAGTATAATCACATAAATTCTGTGTTTTATATTCAACAATTCTGTGTTCTTTATTTATTGATTGTTCAATACCTGACAAGGCCGGAGATGAAATATCTACATACATCTTATAAGAGTAATACATTATGTATAATATCAGTTAAAATAAGTGCTTCAACATAGTTAACATTGCTGGAGGTATGCACAAATATTGATAGATGTCTTGTAATGCACTATTGAGGAACCTGCAACCCAAGTCTTTCATTCAGTGCAGAACTACACCACAGTTGTGTAGGCCTATATGATATGTCAATAAACCTTAGAAAATCTTGAAATCTTGAACGGGATGTGCAAAATAGTCATTACATACAGTCTTTAATTAACAATTAGTAGAGAATAACGAGTAATGAATATACTTTATAGGGATCGTATTAATATCTAATAATACAAATATTGAAATTCAATAACATGCTTTAACCACCAGGTGTCCCTTTATATCATCTGTGCACCTTTATGGTGTAAATACAGCCTATCTACCAATTGGATCAAATATAAAAATGAGCCGAATTAGTGTTGATACTGCAAGGAGACGTATTGTGTGAAAAGAAATGTAAGATGTAAGATGTAAGATGTAAGATGGCTGATATATTCATGATCCACGTCACGTTTTCAGTTCCTCATGTTTGTCTTCTCATCAGGGCTCTATAAATACAGAACTACGGCAGATATGTAATATGTAATGCAGCTGAACCGTGTATTACAATGCCGTTATGTGATGACTTTCAAAGAGAAAAGCAAGCACACTCGGAATAAGGTATTATTATTATTTTGGTCTGTTTCCGGTATTTGTTAATGACGATGTGCTCTGAGATGTGAGACTGGAATTGCACAGGGGGGAAATAACGTAGGCTATCTTTAGATGCGGATTTTGTTAAACTAATATGTTTAGGCTGTGGACCAACACTATACATTGACGGGGAAGGGGGTAGCAATAAAGATAACACCATTAAACAGTTACACAACATAACAGAAATAATATCGATAGCAGCGTCCCTAGCAACCACCTTGGTAACAATGAAAACGTCGCGATTTCCTGAAGTAATCTTCGTAATAACTAGCAAACTAAAGATCATGTACATCCACTGCACACATAATCTGAAATAACAACTCATATTTCTCGCATCAAATGACATCAAAACGCATTTTAATGGCCAAACTAACTTTAAAATAGGCATTTTCCACGAGAATAAAACGAATTTCGGCCATGTTTTCTTTTTCTGCAGGGAGAAATTTGAAGATCACCGCCAGCCATCGGAATGAATGGTGAAAAAAACGGGGTTTGTCAAACAGAGCACATGGTGTAGGCCAAACGATAGCTGGGGATTCTGGGTAGTGTCGTGTCTTCTGCCATCCTTTACTCAGAAAACATATTTGTTTCTCCGAATCGAAGGGGAAAAATACAAAAGCATTGCACACAATTTAAACCAATCAATGTTGTGTAATTAACAAGGATAATCTGGTGTTTTTTAGTCGATGAGTAGTGCAGATATCACTGTAAAATCAATCGACAGTAAGAGGAGTACTTACTTCCGGGTGTAAAATTCTCCGTTATCCAATGGGAATGGATGCTCACATTGCCTTTAAGGGCAGCCGGCATAAACGAATGCCGTGCTTCCATGAGCGTCAAATCCCGACGCAGATGGGAATACATTGCAATCAGTTGAAAGCTATTTGCGTCCCTTTATGACGCTGAAGGAGACTAGGAGCGTCAAAATTGGACGCCACGGACACTGACCAAACGTCGCTATTGGACGCTTAGGGAGTGAGAGTGTGTTGTTAAACCTCTACTCAAGTTCATGTAGGTATTAATACAACATATACAACAAATCAAATAGATCAAGGTAATGCAGTAAAAATGAAGAGAAAAGCAATAAGGGACCTCTTTTCAACCTCTGTCAGAAACCAGAGCCCAGTATGCTCTGATTGGCTGGATAGCCAGCTCTGTTGTGATTGGTCAACCGCTTCGAGACGTTTTGGAAATGTCCCGTCGTTTAGCCTACCATGTAACATGAGTTGGAGCACTACATGTACTTGAAATTATGTTTATGTACCCTGTTGTACACTGGGCAAATGTCATTGTTTAAAAAATAAAATAAAATAAAACTGGTATTTAAATATACATGTGTTTAAAGGTTCCTGTTAATTACTTGCTTCGCTAACAAGTAATTAACTTGCCATTCTTGACATTCAAGTGTCAATTGAATATACTAACATGTTTTTCTGTTGTTTTTTTGCAGGCAAGTATTCAATTATATACAAATATTCAGAACATGAATAAAGACGGGAATATTCACTTTGGTTTAATTGGTTTTACAAGAAAATAAGCAATTAGAATTGGTCAATCTCTAATATGATGTTTTTCTGTGAAAGAAGCATGACAACATTTGCAAGTCATACTTTTATTGTTGTTTCCAGTTTCAGCCTCATCAGCCTTCCTGGACTGAATGCATATTGGCAGTAACTGTCTCTCATTTTTCCCGTGAAAACTAACAGCAGGAAGCAGAGTTGTTGCAACATCCTCTTTTCAACAGGAAGCAGTGGGGTTCATGGGAAACAGCACAGGTGCTGGTGAGTGATCAACTCGCCACGACTACATCCGTCAACCTTATGATTGATGTCCTCCACTGCTTCTCTCGCTATGACTAAGATTGCAAACCAAATAGCTTGTGATGTGTGTGTGTATGCATAATAAAATGGAAAAAAAGTACTTGATGGTTTATTACTGACTTTGAGACATTTCAGAAAAAGGACATGGCACTGATTCTTAAGATGTAGCCCATTATATAAATGCATGTAATGTTATAGCAGACAATTCCCCAGGAAGTCATTGGTTTTGATTCAAAGCAGTTTTTTATTGAACTACATTTTAACCAACTTGATAAGTGTTTGAGACAGACTGCCATACGTTTAAAGGAAAGAAAAGCTGCTGCAGTGAATGATGTCTTTAAATTAACCTTATATTTATTGGCCAGTTTTGCTTCATATGTTATAACTCCTAGGCCTTAAAGAGGTCTGTGCTATCAAAACACATGACACACATAAACCAGTAGCTAAACTGATTGCAGAAACTTTAGAAAACAACCACAAACAATGACATTGAAGGTGACTTCATAAATGCTCATATGAGTTTAAAGTAAGAGGTGATATAACAAAATAAAATACCTACAGTAGCTTCTCTACGTATTTTCAATAGCAATGAGGCAAAAAGATCACTCCTTGTTTGCACATTTGACATCTAAAGGGTTTTTTCTCCAGTCAAGCATACTCCCTCAATTACACCCAGTGGAGCCATGGATCCGTGATTAGTAAAATGGAGCCAACACGAGCCGTTCTAAGGCTGGTTTTGCCTCAGCAGGGGATCGTCATGGACTCCTGCTCTGAGCCCCGGGCCTTTAACTGTCCTTTAACGGCATCGGCAATAGTGGGAAACTAAGCAAACGTCAATCATTGGTTGACACTGTTATATCAAACAGGAGTGTGTTGTAGCCTAAGTGGGGTTGGAGCAGTGCAGTGGGCGTCATCTTTCCTCTACATGATGATACCCGGATTATCACCATATCATCATCATATCACCGGATAACCGTGTAGACTTGATTATCTACAAATCAAGTCTACACGATCATTCTCCATCACAAAGTGAGGATTCTCCATCACTTTGTTTGCCTGAAATGACAGCCAATGGAAATCATGTAGGTGTGTACGTTACAACAATCTCTGGCACTTTATCCTTCAATAAAACAAGATTTTGATTTTTTTTTTACAAGATTTAAGTTTTCGAAGCTTATTGTTTCTAACAAATACCTCGTAGTTGTAATTTCAGATGACATTGCATTATATTGATATGCTCAATGTATTTGCTCCCTATGTATGGTTGTAGTTTGGTACTTTAAATACAGTATATGTTGATGTAGAACACTGTGTTCATTGGGAAATGGTACAAAGCACAGACAAAGTTGCTCGGGAAATTTGTTGTGGTCATTTTGTGTCCCAAAGCAAAATGTTGGAACTGTGTATGACGAAGATGTCATCACTATTTGCATAAGGTACATCTTAAAATAATTAAACACAATAAATCAAAGAAATCATCATATGTTGCTATTATATAAATTAAAGCCCTAATCAATAACATTTTAAATGATAAGAAATGATTGTCACCCATGCAGTACATGGTATGGTCCAATTAGCAACACCTGTTTTGAATGACTGAGCCTCTATTTAAGGCAGCACTTTTCTGTTGATCTGTTTGGAACTCAGGAACTGTGAACGAGAGGGACAGCAGGTTACTTTGGTACACTTTGGTTATGTCAAGTATGATTAAAATCAAACTGTATTGAACTAAATAATGATTTGAGTGATTATTTTACAAATGTCCAGCAATAATTCAACTCAAGTAATTGCTTTGTGTTCATTACATTACATTACATTTAGCTGACGCTTTTATCCAAAGCTACTTACAATAAGTACATTCGACCAAGTAGATACAAACTTGAAGAAAACAGAATCATATAAGTACATCAGGTTTCATAGAGCCAAAACATTTGAAGTGCTACGTGGCTTTAGATAAGCCAGTCCTTTATTAGTATATAAGTGCTTTGTTAGTAATTCTATCGCTCGAAGTGGAGTCGAAAGAGATGAGTTTTCAGTCTGCTCATTCCACTCACCACAATGACCGTGTTTTTGAATGTGTTGGCTTGAGTGTGTATGTGCCTCATGCAAATAGTGTTGGGAGGTTGGTTTCCAGGCCAGAACACTCCCTTTTATTTATTCGTATTCAAAAGCTGTTCTAAAACACAATTTTCCATGATGAAAAATAACTAATAACTACAATTTTCTTTGATGGGGCTGCAGAATGTTACAAAAACCTAGGGGAATTCGAGAAATACCAGTTGAAATGGGGTTAATTTACACAATTTAATTTGAACTAAATCAATGTTACCTTAGATCCTATTACATTTCATAACAAATTATGCACACATGACCATTAACTTCAATATATTTTTAACAAGAAGGTGAGTTAATGCCTCACTTTCTCTAGTGCATGTTGTACATTTACAACTGAGTGACAAGAACCTGGATGTGACTTATTTCACTTTCCAACGTTGACAAGGACCTTCTGAATGCACCATTAAACAATTGCCCATTCAAAAAATTATAGAGCACTTTATGTTTCCCAATTTTAACTGAGGATTCGTGCACGTACGTCCTATTTTTGGTGTTGGACATGTCCTTTAACTTGAAGTAGTTGGTTTTGAAAGATATGAGTTGGAGAGTTTGCAGTGAGAAGCAACAATCTGCAAAAGTAGATACAAAGTAGAAGTCCCTGAGTCTCCCTTTGTGTGTTCACAAATGCAGTTCTATGCTGCCCGGTCTCAGCTGCTTCTAATTAAGGCCTACCTTGATATCCCTCAGGTAACTGAGTCAGCTGTGTGCATGCTGGTGTAATTAAGTATTAGAGAAAGCAAAAAGAACATGGTCCAAGTAACTTTGTATGATTTTTGTTATAGTCCCTAGTCAGGGTTGGGAGGGTTACTTTGTAAATGTAATCAGTTACTGATTACATGGCTCTGAAAGTAATCCGAATACAGTTACAGTTACGTGCCTTAAAAAAGTAACGTAATCAGATTACTTTTAGATTACTTTTGGATTACTTTATTTTTCCTTCACAGATGGGTATGTTTTGGTGAACAGGAGACACAAAAAGGAAACTGAACGTGTTTTTACTGTTTTAATGGCTTATCAAGAGCACAACTGAAACATAACATCTGAAACGATGTAATAACATAATACACGTTTTGGGGATGCAGCTTGGGATGTGAGGAGTGAGGGACACGGCTTAGAACGGGCGTGTCGCCTTCTGCCAGTGTTGGCAGGACATGAATTAAAATGTCGAACTCGGACTTCATTTTAAGGACATTTCGGCCAGGGGTGTAGAGCTATATTTGTTTAAGCACCGGATTGGCAAAACAGGAGAGTGTGTGCACCAGTCTGCCTTGATCTATGAATTCATGTCCGTGACACTCACAGTATTTTCTGCCCACAGCTGTGTTATAGAAGGAAAACCTCACTTCATGAAATATCTGCAGCACCAGGAGGCAGCGGGAGGGTTAACTCGCGCCGAGCAGTGCCTTTCACGCACCGCCTTCACTGTGTATACCTTCAGAAATAATCATTAGTAAGGCTAAAGAGCGACCGCAGGCTGATGTGTTTTAACCACACACACCTATATATACACACACGCGATTTAAACACAGACTTTTGTTCCTCCATGTTTCGTTGTTATTGTTTCACTGAGCGAGCGGACCCGCGATCTTTTTTGGTCCATCTGCGGCGGCAGGGGCGGACTGGGGGGAAAAAGTGGCCCGGAGATTAATTGACAGACAGGCCCACTTAATGCGCGGCATGTATCGGCCGGCCGGCGACGAAAGTATGTTACTTAACAAAAAACCCTATGCCTTTAATGTTATTTTGGACAATTATTCATATAGTAATCACATTACCTGAGCCCTTGAGTTGCCTAGAGCAAAAATAGTTACGGCATATATTTAGTGATTTTAATGTTAACAGATCATTG